>NC_069501.1:220308277-220400777 GCF_027579735.1 Bombina bombina
GGCTGCGGCAGCATTTTGGATTGAGTCGCTTGAAGAGAACCTTAGTTCCTCTACGCTAGACGACATTACGGACAGGCTTAGAGTCCTTAAACTAGCTAATTCTTTCATTTCGGAGGCCGTAGTACATTTAACCAAACTTACGGCTAAGAACTCAGGATTCGCCATACAGGCACGCAGGGCACTGTGGCTAAAATCCTGGTCAGCTGATGTTACTTCTAAGTCCAAATTACTTAATATACCTTTCAAGGGGCAGTCCTTATTCGGGCCCGGTTTGAAAGAAATTATCGCTGACATTACGGGAGGTAAGGGCCACGCCCTACCTCAAGACAAGGCCAAAGCTAAGGCTAGACAGTCTAATTTTCGTCCCTTTCGGAATTTCAAAACAGGAGCAGCATCAACCTCCACTGCACCAAAACAGGAAGGAGCTGTTGCTCGTTACAGGCAAGGCTGGAAGCCTAACCAGTCCTGGAACAAAAGCAAGCAGGCCAGGAAACCTGCTGCTGCCCCAAAGACAGCATGAACCGAGAGCCCCCGATCCGGGACCGGATCTAGTAGGGGGCAGACTCTCCCTCTTCGCCCAGGCCTGGGCAAGAGATGTTCAGGATCCCTGGGCACTAGAGATCATATCTCAGGGATACCTTCTAGACTTCAAATTATCTCCCCCAAGAGGGAGATTTCATCTGTCAAGGTTGTCAACAAACCAGATAAAGAAAGAAGCGTTTCTACGCTGCGTACAAGATCTGTTAACAATGGGAGTGATCCATCCGGTTCCGTGGTCGGAACAAGGACAAGGGTTCTACTCAAACCTGTTTGTGGTTCCCAAAAAAGAGGGAACTTTCAGGCCAATCTTAGATTTAAAGACTCTAAACAAATTCCTAAGAGTTCCATCGTTCAAAATGGAAACTATTCGGACAATCTTACCCATGATCCAAGAGGGTCAGTACATGACCACAGTGGATTTAAAGGATGCTTACCTTCACATACCGATCCACAAAGATCATCACCGGTATCTAAGGTTTGCCTTCTTAGACAGGCACTACCAGTTTGTAGCTCTTCCATTCGGATTGGCTACGGCTCCAAGAATCTTCACAAAGGTTCTGGGTGCCCTTCTAGCGGTACTAAGACCGCGAGGGATTTCGGTAGCTCCGTACCTAGACGACATTCTAATACAAGCTTCAAGCTTTCAAACTGCCAAGTCTCATACAGAGTTAGTTCTGGCATTTCTAAGGTCGCATGGATGGAAAGTGAACGAAAAGAAGAGTTCTCTCTTTCCTCTCACAAGAGTTCCATTCTTGGGGACTCTTATAGATTCTGTAGAAATGAAGATTTACCTGACAGAAGACAGGTTAACAAAACTTCAAAATGCATGCCGCGTCCTTCATTCCATTCAACACCCGTCAGTAGCTCAATGCATGGAGGTGATCGGCTTAATGGTAGCGGCAATGGACATAGTACCTTTTGCACGCCTACACCTCAGACCGCTGCAATTATGCATGCTAAGTCAGTGGAATGGGGATTACTCAGATTTGTCCCCTGCTCTGAATCTGAATCAAGAGACCAGAAATTCTCTTCTATGGTGGCTTCATCGGCCACACCTGTCCAGGGGGATGCCATTCAGCAGGCCAGACTGGACAATTGTAACAACAGACGCCAGCCTACTAGGTTGGGGCGCTGTCTGGAATTCTCTGAAGGCTCAGGGACTATGGAATCAGGAGGAGAGTCTCCTTCCAATAAACATTCTGGAATTGAGAGCAGTTCTCAATGCCCTTCTGGCTTGGCCCCAGTTAATAACTCGGGGGTTCATCAGGTTTCAGTCGGACAACATCACGACTGTAGCTTACATCAACCATCAGGGAGGGACAAGAAGCTCCCTAGCAATGATGGAAGTATCAAAGATAATTCGCTGGGCAGAGTCTCACTCTTGCCACCTGTCAGCAATCCACATCCCGGGAGTGGAGAACTGGGAGGCGGATTTCTTGAGTCGCCAGACTCTTCATCCGGGGGAGTGGGAACTTCATCCGGAGGTCTTTGCCCAAATACTTCGACGTTGGGGCAAACCAGAGATAGATCTCATGGCGTCTCGCCAGAACGCCAAACTTCCTCGCTACGGGTCCAGATCCAGGGATCCGGGAGCAGTTCTGATAGATGCTTTGACAGCACCTTGGAACTTCAGGATGGCTTATGTGTTTCCACCCTTCCCGCTGCTTCCTCGATTGATTGCCAAAATCAAACAGGAGAGAGCATCAGTAATTCTAATAGCACCTGCTTGGCCACGCAGGACTTGGTATGCAGATCTAGTGGACATGTCATCCTGTCCGCCTTGGTCTCTACCTCTAAGACAGGACCTTCTGATACAGGGTCCATTCAAACATCAAAATCTAACTTCTCTGAAGCTGACTGCTTGGAAATTGAACGCTTGATTTTATCAAAACGTGGTTTTTCTGAGTCGGTTATTGATACCCTGATTCAGGCTAGGAAGCCTGTTACCAGAAGGATTTACCATAAAATATGGCGGAAATACCTATACTGGTGCGAATCCAAAGGTTACTCCTGGAGTAAGGTTAGGATCGCTAGGATATTGTCTTTTCTACAAGAAGGTTTAGAAAAGGGTTTATCAGCTAGTTCATTAAAGGGACAGATTTCAGCTCTGTCCATCTTGTTACACAGACGTCTGTCAGAAAATCCAGACGTCCAGTCCTTTTGTCAGGCTTTAGCTAGGATCAAGCCTGTGTTTAAAGCTGTTGCTCCACCATGGAGTTTAAACTTAGTTCTTAACGTCTTACAGGGTGTTCCGTTTGAACCCCTTCATTCCATTGATATAAAAATGTTATCTTGGAAAGTTCTGTTTTTGATGGCTATTTCCTCGGCTCGAAGAGTCTCTGAGTTATCAGCCTTACATTGTGATTCCCCTTATCTGATTTTTCACTCAGACAAGGTAGTTCTGCGTACTAAACCTGGGTTCTTACCTAAGGTAGTCACTAACAGGAACATCAATCAAGAGATTGTTGTCCCATCCTTGTGTCCAAATCCTTCTTCAAAGAAGGAACGTCTTTTACACAATCTGGATGTAGTTCGTGCCCTCAAGTTCTACTTGCAGGCAACTAAAGATTTTCGCCAAACTTCTTCCTTGTTTGTCGTTTACTCTGGACAGAGGAGAGGTCAAAAAGCTTCTGCTACCTCTCTCTCTTTTTGGCTTCGTAGCATAATACGTTTAGCCTATGAGACTGCTGGACAGCAGCCTCCTGAAAGAATTACAGCTCACTCCACTAGAGCTGTGGCTTCCACTTGGGCCTTTAAGAATGAGGCCTCTGTTGAACAGATTTGCAAGGCTGCAACTTGGTCTTCGCTTCATACTTTTTCCAAATTTTACAAATTTGACACTTTTGCTTCTTCGGAGGCTATTTTTGGGAGAAAGGTTCTTCAGGCAGTGGTTCCTTCTGTATAATGAGCCTGCCTATCCCTCCCGTCATCCGTGTACTTTTGCTTTGGTATTGGTATCCCAGAAGTAATGATGACCCGTGGACTGATCACACATAACAGAAGAAAACATAATTTATGCTTACCTGATAAATTCCTTTCTTCTGTTGTGTGATCAGTCCACGGCCCGCCCTGTTTTAAGGCAGGTAAATATCTTTTAAATTATACTCCAGTCACCACTTCACCCTTGGTTACTCCTTTCTCGTTGATTCTTGGTCGAATGACTGGGACTGACGTAGAGGGGAGGAGCTATATGCAGCTCTGCTGGGTGAATCCTCTTGCATTTCCTGTTGGGGAGGAGTTATATCCCAGAAGTAATGATGACCCGTGGACTGATCACACAACAGAAGAAAGGAATTTATCAGGTAAGCATAAATTATGTTATCTGCCAAGCAGTGGAGTATTTAGGTTTTGTGCTGCCATAGGCACTCAAAATTCTGCTGCCCCCAACCTCCCACCCCCTCAGGTTTTAGACCATAATATGTTATAACAAATTAACATCCCTTTCACTGAATTCTTTTTCAAAAGCCAAACTCTGCCCTCCATTTGCCTTATTTGGAGGAGCCAAACTGGGCTTTAAAGCTAGTGTAAAGAGAAAAGTTTTGCAGTTATCTGATAAAGCCAATTAGAGAGAGACATGTAGCAGAGTTATCCTTGAAAAGTCAGCACTGGGCATTAAAGGTTTGAGAATTAGAAATTGATAAATTACTTGAAAAGGCAAAATAAATAATGTGTGTGTGTGTGTATATATTATATATATTACAACGTTGTTTACTCCTAAATAAACATTTTATATATAAGTATTAAGTTGTTTACTGCCCCTTTTAAAAAGTGCATGCCAAACATGAGGTCTGGTTTATATGATCTAAAACGTTTTATACAAAACTTTGAAGGCAACCTTGTTGATTTTCGTCTTGTTTATGTCTTTCCTTTTAAAGGTTTGCTTTACAACCTAATGTACACATTTGTCAAGGCATTACAATTGTTTAACTTCTTTAAATTATTAGATACATTTTAAACTAACATAACATTCTGTTTATCCCTTTGGGTTGATTTAACTCCTTTTTAATAAGTTTTGTATTTTAATGCGTTTATGATGCTCTTAGTTTATATCACTATGAGTATCACTTGTCAGTGAAGAGGACATGAAACCTCTTTCTTGTGGAACCTCAGTCCATGTGAGGATGGGACTACGTTTTTAAAGTCACCAGCACCACTAAAATAGGAACAATTCTGTTAGGCTACGATTTATCAAGGGGTCTACTCTCTGCCCCATCGGCTGCAGTTGAGATTTAAGAAGCAGCGGTTATCCAACCGTTGCTTCTCAACTCTATTCTCCACCTATTATCCTATTATATGTAGGATATTAATCTCCCAGGACTTAACTGCCCCTGCCCGCTCGTGATTGTGCAGAGGCAATGCCGGGCAGAAAGGGGAGAGGATGTAAATCTAGCCCCTAGTCAATTTCCATTGTTCTAACTTGACAGCTGGATAGACACAGGACCCCTCATTTGAAATCAAAGTGTGTGCCTTTTTAAAATAAAGGGTCTCACTCACCTTTATACTATTTGGGAGGGTGAGCTACTCCACCCCCATTATTTTATTTTATATGCTTATGGTCCTGTCAGTGGATGACATACTATCCACCTGAACATGTGACAAATCATTTGACAAAAGGGGCCTCTTCCCACATATCTCTCTGTTAAACAAGAGAGGGAGAGGAAAACAGCAATTTTAACTGCAAATACAGATGATCCCCTATTTATGGTAAGCAAATTCTTACAGGGGCATGAGATACTTTATTGGAAAGCGATACTCCCCTCTTCTAAATAAAGGAGTTTGCCTCTCTATAAGTGGTGTGGGGAGGAGATATAGACTTTGTAAGAACACCCACCATCATTCACATTATTGACAATAAGGATGTGCCTCTGTGGCATGCAAATACATATGGGGTAAAGAGACACTCGCTGGACTGAGCAGCTGGCAAAGTCAGGTATAATGGTGAACCTCATGACCTGCAAAGGAGAGTGGTGGTGGTGGTGGTGTTGTGTGTTTTTTTTTTTTTTTTTTTTTTAAATAAAGTTCAGGAGTGCCACACCCCACCCATGGACAAATATTGTAATTGTATTCAGTGGGTTAAACAAGCCTTTAAATTACCAGCTCCAATACATTTAAAGCTAGTACCCTTGACCTGACATGGAACACTAGTCTATCAATAACATTATTATTAATATTATTATTATGATGATGATGATTATTTTTTTTTTAAAAGATGTTAAGCTGAATTTCTTGCAAACTCTCCTACCTGCTCTATCATAAGTTAAGTAGTTCTCAGTACCTCTTAGGCAATGCCATAGTGATGACAAGCAGTATATATTTCTCCAACATTGGTGTGTCCGGTCCACGGCGTCATCCATAACTTGTGGGAATATTCTCTTCCCCAACAGGAAATGGCAAAGAGCACAGCAAAAGCTGTCCATATAGTCCCTCCTAGGCTCCGCCCACTCCAGTCATTCTCTTTGCCGCTGAACAAGCAGCATCTCCACGGAGATGGTGAAGAGTATGTGGGGTTTAGTTGTAGTTTTTTATTCTACTATCAAGAGTTTGTTATTTTAAAATAGTGCTGGTATGTACTATTTACTCTGAAACAGAAAAGGATGAAGAGTTCTGTTTGTGAGAGGAGTATGATTTTAGCAGCAGTAACTAAAATCGGTTTCTGTTCCCACATAGGACTGTTGAGATGAGATAACTTCAGTTGGGGGAACAGTTGGCAGACTTTTCTGCTTAAGGTATGACTAGCCATATTTCTAACAAGACTGTGTAATGCTGGAAGGCTGTCATTTCCCCCTCATGGGGACCGGTAAGCCATTTTCTTAGTCTCAAACAGAATAAAGGGCTTAATATGGGCTATAAAACTGGTAGACACTTTTATGGGCTAGATCGATTGCTTTATTTGGGCATTTTATACAGCTTGATGTTGAAATTCACACTTTATAACTTTGGGGAACGTTTTTTTACGGCAGGCACTGGTTTAGACACCTTCCCAGTCAGGAAGGGCCTTCTTTGTAGTAGGCAGAGCCTCATTTTCGCGCCATTACTGCGCAGTTACTTTTGAGAGCAGGTCATGCAGCTGCATGTGTATGGGTCTGGAAGTAGTTTCCAGACCTGCTAGGGGGGGTAATCTGGATCAATTGCTCGCCAGACGCGAAGCCTTTTGGATTTTTACCTTAGGCACTCGGGTGCCTGATGGTCTAAATTCAAGATATGACGTAATGAACCTGTGGGAATAAATATTATGGTATTTCGCAATACATTTACCTATAGATCTCCTTGTATATTATAATTTAAGACTCATCGGATGGTCATGTGTGCTCAACCTGTATCATATCACATTGTATTACTTTATGGGGAGGCGCTATTTGTTAGCTTGTTATTTTCTACCATATATCATTATGATGACAATTTGTTTAGATATCTTTAATTCATACAGTATTTGACAGGTTACTCCTCATTTAGAATTATTTGCTTATTGCATGTTTATAATATTTTTATAATTTGTTTATACATTTATTTATTTTTGACACATGATAGCATCTAATGTGGTATTCTTTACTTAGGGTATTGTTTGAATTCTGTTGCCCATTAGTGCATTAGATAGGATAAGAGTAATGATTTAACTCTCACATATCGAGGATATATTAATAGAGACTCCTATACGCACTATTTGGGCATTAGAATTTTTAATAACATTTAATTACTTACTAACCCTTAGTATTTGACATTTTGTCTACAATGTATACCACTATGTTGGTTATTGGCATAATTATTGTAGTGTGTATATTACGGTTGTATGGGCTCAGGCAATGTATTAGATTGTGCGGTTCTGACACCAGTGGGTTAATTTTATACACTGTTGGTATTGGTTATACTTGAAGGCGTTGTTTTTTATGTGTGCACCAATCACATTTGTTTTAACTAGTTTTAAGCAGGTGTGGAGCACAGCACAGTAGGCTATGACTACGGATTTCATCCAAAACGCGTAAGCCAGACTGTGCTGCGCCTTCTACACCATACCCTATCCTTGCTGTGTTTGCCGGTTTTAAACTGAATAAATAAAGGAATTAATTTTAAGGAAACAGCCTCCACTTTCTCTTTTCAAGCTATTATTGTCCGGAGTTTGGCTGTTTCCTGCTGTGCATTACGAGCTTATACTCTTCAAAGAGGATTGCATTGTGTGCTTTTCTACATTTGGCAGTTCCCTATTGCAAGCAGGAACTGTTTTTCACTACGTTACTGGCGGAGGGATACTGTATTCTATCGGAGGAACAAGTGTCTGGAATTAGTTGAGGCGGAGCAAGGGATCTCTGCCTCGTTCCAGAGTGTGTTCCATTGGCCGGAATTGGGCCGAGCCCCCTTAGAGGCGTCCGGATTGAATCTACAGCCGCGAATGGCGATACCCGCCTTCTCCATTGGATTGGGTGAGTGAGATCTCCATTGTCCACGCTGGAGCGAGTGAATGAGTGATATACCAAGGAACTTGAGTTTCTTTTTAGCACCTTGCACTTTATTTGATACCTTTTTGTTGTTAAGACAATACAGACTGCCTATCATATTCTGGGTTTCCTTTCCTTACATTTAAGGTATGACTAGCCATATTTCTAACAAGACTGTGTAATGCTGGAAGGCTGTCATTTCCCCCTCATGGGGACCGGTAAGCCATTTTCTTAGTCTCAAACAGAATAAAGGGCTTAATATGGGCTATAAAACTGGTAGACACTTTTATGGGCTAGATCGATTGCTTTATTTGGGCATTTTATACAGCTTGATGTTGAAATTCACACTTTATAACTTTGGGGAACGTTTTTTTACGGCAGGCACTGGTTTAGACACCTTCCCAGTCAGGAAGGGCCTTCTTTGTAGTAGGCAGAGCCTCATTTTCGCGCCATTACTGCGCAGTTACTTTTGAGAGCAGGTCATGCAGCTGCATGTGTATGGGTCTGGAAGTAGTTGAAAAGGTCCCTAGAAGGCTTCATCTGGTATCGTATACCCCCCTGGGTTTGGTAAAGTCGCAGCAAAGGCTGTAGCTGGGACTGTAGAGGGGTTAAAACTATAAACGGCTCCGGTTTTGTCATTTTAAGGGTTAAAGGTCTGAAATTTGGGGTGCAATGCTTTGAATGCTTTGAGACACTGTGGTTAAAATTGAACAATTCCTTCATAGTTTTTCACATATTCAGTAAAAAAGTGTGCCCTGTTTAAAATTTAAAGAGACAGTAACGGTTTTGTTTTAAAACAGTTTTTGTACTTTATTGACAAGTTTAAGCCTGTTTAACATGTCTGTGCCTTCAGATAAACTATGTTCTGTATGTATGGAAGCCAATGTGTCTCCCCCTTCAAAATTGTGTGATAATTGTGCCATAGCGTCCAAACAAAGTAAGGACAGTACTGCCACAGATAGTAAAGTTGCCCAAGATGATTCATCAGATGAAGGGAGTAGACATAGTTCTACATCATCTCCTTCTGTGTCTATACCAGTTTTGCCCACGCAGGAGACCCCTAGTACTTCTAGCGCGCCAATGCTTGTTACTATGCAACAATTGACGTCAGTAATGGATAACTCCATAGCAAATATTTTATCCAAAATGCCTGCATTTCAGAGAAAGCGCGATTGCTCTGTTTTAAACACTGTAGAGCAGGAGGGCGCTGATGATAATTGCTCTGTCATACCCTCACACCAATCTGAAGTGGCCATGAGGGAGGTTTTGTCAGATGGGGAAATTTCTGATTCAGGTAGAATTTCTCAACAGGCAGAACCTGATGTTGTGACATTTAAATTTAAATTAGAGCATCTCCGCGCACTGCTTAAGGAGGTGCTATCTACTCTGGATGATTGTGACAACCTGGTCATTCCAGAAAAATTGTGCAAGATGGACAAGTTCCTAGAGGTTCCGGTGCACCCAGACGCTTTTCCTATACCCAAGCGGGTGGCGGACATTGTGAATAAGGAGTGGGAGAAGCCCGGCATACCTTTTGTCCCCCCTCCTATATTTAAGAAATTATTTCTTATGGTCGACCCCAGAAAGGACTTATGGCAGACAGTCCCTAAGGTCGAGGGGGCAGTTTCTACACTAGCTAAGCGCACTACTATTCCTATCGAGGATAATTGTGCTTTCAAAGATCCTATGGATAAAAAATTGGAGGGTTTGCTTAAAAAGATTTTTGTACAGCAAGGTTACCTCCTGCAACCTATTTCGTGCATTATTCCTGTCACTACAGCAGCGTGGTTCTGGTTCGAGGAACTAGAAAAGTCGCTCAGTAGAGAGACTCCATATGAGGAGGTTATGGACAGAATTCACGCACTTAAGTTAGCTAATTCCTTTATTTTAGATGCCGCTTGCAGTTAGCTAGATTAGCGGCGAAAATTTCAGGGTTTGCAATTGTGGCGCGCAGAGCGCTCTGGCTAAAGTCTTGGTCAGCGGATGTATCTTCCAAGACGAAATTGCTTAATATCCCTTTCAAGGGTAAAACCCTTTTTGGGCCAGAATTGAAAGAGATTATCTCAGACATCACTGGGGGTAAGGGCCACGCCCTTCCACAAGATAGGCCTTTCAAGGCCAAGAATAAGTCTAATTTTCGTTCCTTTCGCAATTTCAGGAACGGACCGGCCTCCAACTCTGCAGCCTCTAGACAAGAGGGTAATGCTTCGCAAACCAAACCAGCTTGGAAACCGATGCAAGGCTGGAACAAGGGTAAGCAGGCCAAGAAGCCTGCTGCTGCTACCAAAACAGCATGAAGGAGTAGCCCCCAATCCGGGACCGGATCTACTAGGGGGTAGACTCTCTCTCTTCGCTCAGGCTTGGGCAAGAGATGTTCAGGATCCCTGGGCACTAGAAATAGTTTCTCAGGGTTATCTTCTGGAATTCAAGGAACTACCCCCAAAGGGAAGGTTCCACATGTCTCACTTATCTTCAAACCAAATAAAGAGACAGGCATTCTTACATTGTGTAGAAGACCTGTTAAAAATGGGAGTGATACACCCAGTTCCAACTGTGGAACAAGGAATGGGGTTTTACTCAAATCTGTTTGTAGTTCCCAAAAAAGAGGGAACTTTCAGACCAATTCTGGATTTAAAGATTCTAAACAAATTTCTCAGTGCCATCGTTCAAAACGGAAACTATTCGAACGATTTTACCTACAATCCAGGAGGGTCAATTTATGACTACCGTGGATCTAAAGGATGCGTATCTACATATTCCTATCCACAAAGAACATCATCAGTTCCTAAGGTTCGCCTTTCTGGACAAACATTACCAGTTTGTGGCTCTCCCATTCGGGCTAGCCACTGCTCCAAGGATTTTCACAAAGGTACTCGGGTCCCTTCTAGCGGTTCTAAGACCAAGGGGCATTGCAGTGGCACCTTACTTGGACGACATTCTGATACAAGCGTCGTCTCTTTCAAAGGAAAAGGCTCACATAGACATCGTTCTGGCCTTTCTCAGATCTTACGGGTGGAAGGTGAAGATAGAAAAGAGTTCTCCGTCTCCGTCGACAAGAGTTCCTTTCTTGGGGACAATAATAGATTCTTTAGAGATGAAGATTTTTCTGACAGATGTCAGAAAGTCAAAACTTCTAAACGCTTGTCAAGTTCTTCACTCTGTTCCACGACCTTCCATAGCTCAGTGCATGGAAGTTGTAGGGTTGATGGTTGCAGCAATGGACATAGTTCCTTTTGCGCGAATTCATCTAAGACCATTACAACTGTGCATGCTGAAACAGTGGAATGGGGACTATACAGACTTGTCTCCAGTGATTCAAGTAGATCAGAAGACCAGAGACTCACTCCGTTGGTGGCTAACCCAGGATCACCTGTCCCAGGGAATGAGCTTCCGCAGACCAGAGTGGGTCATCGTCACGACCGACGCCAGTCTAGTGGGCCTGAAAGCTAAGGGTCTATGGTCTCGGGAAGAGTCTCTTCTCCCGATAAACATTCTGGAACTGAGAGCGATATTCAATACTCTTAGGGCTTGGCCTCAACTAGCAAAGGCCAGATTCATAAGATTCCAATCGGATAACATGACGACTGTTGCTTACATCAATCATCAGGGGGGGGAACAAGGAGTTCCCTGGCGATGAGAGAAGTGACCAAAATCATAAAATGGGCGGAGGATCACTCCTGCCACCTATCTGCGATCCACATCCCAGGAGTGGAAAACTGGGAGGCGGATTATCTGAGTCGTCAGACATTCCATCCGGGGGAGTGGGAACTCCACCCGGAGATATTTGCCCAGTTGATTCAATTATGGGGCATTCCAGACATGGATCTGATGGCGTCTCGTCAGAACTTCAAGGTTCCTTGCTACGGGTCCAGATCCAGGGATCCCAAGGCGACTCTAGTGGATGCATTAGTAGCGCCTTGGGCCTTCAACCTAGCTTACGTGTTTCCACCGTTTCCTCTCATTCCCAGGCTGGTAGCCAGGATCAAACAGGAGAGGGCCTCGGTGATCTTGATAGCTCCTGCGTGGCCACGCAGGACTTGGTATGCAGACCTGGTGAATATGTCATCGGCTCCACCATGGAAGCTACCTTTGAGACAGGATCTTCTAGTACAGGGTCCATTCGAACATCCAAATCTAGTTTCCCTCCAGCTGACGGCTTGGAAATTGAACGCTTGATTTTATCTAAGCGTGGGTTTTCGGATTCTGTGATAGATACTCTGGTACAAGCCAGAAAGCCTGTAACTAGAAAAATTTACCATAAAATATGGAAACGATATATCTGTTGGTGTGTGTAACGGTACCAACCGGATACCAAGGGTTAACACCAGGGAACAATGTCCTGCATAGGGAATCAGCAGTTCACAACCCAGCCAGTTTTCAGGTTTTAAACAGAATAACACTTTATTTGAAGGCAGCATACAGATTTATACAGGTTTTTGACCCCCCCCCCCCCCAGATGGGGGTGGAAAGAATGTTGTACATTAGATAAAAGGGAGAAGCGCCCTTGACATGATACAATAGGATTATATTACTTAAACACTTCAACCACAGGACACTCTTGACTCTCCTTATCACTTAGGCGTTTCTCTCTGGGGGTGATCAAACAATAGAATGCTAAGCATTAATTAGATTGTAGCTGGAGCCAGCCACTGGTGGTTAGAAAATAAAGTTAACACTTTCAGTCCTGACCGAAGGGTCTGTCACCGACAACCTTTCTTACGTTATAGTCCAGAAGTGGCTAGGTTTGCCACAATGCTCCCCCAGAACCAAGCCGGCATACACAGTCTGATCCCAACGGATCGGCTTGGGGATGTCCGGGGCAACAACTTTCGGCTCAAGTAAGCTACGGGGTGTTCTCCGCCATCTGCTCCAACTTGGCTCAGTACTGCCCCCACCCCAAACATGGAAGCGTCTCTTCCCGGAGGGACTGGGCTTGGGTAGTCACAGGGTTAACATTAGCGGGATCCATGGGAGCATAGGCAGAAACAAGGGGGGCCAAGTCATTTCCAAGGAGAACATCAGCAGGTAAGTCCTTCTTGACCCCCACATTCACAAGTCTAGCGCCCACTCCCCAATCCAAATGTACCCTGGCAACAGGTAGGCGGAACACAGTGCCCCCTGCTACCCTCACAGCCACAGTGTCTCCAGTGTGCTGTTTCTCAGGCACCAAGTTCTCTTGAAGCAAGGTCATGGTAGCACCAGTATCCCGTAGACAACTGACCTCCTTCCCATTCACTTTAACCCGTTGCCGGTTATTCCGGTGGGCAGCTTGCACGGGGTCTGCTTCATGTAGGCTGCCCCAGCATTCTGGCGCCTCTACGTAGCGGGCCACAGGCTGAGGATTATGTGGGATTCCGCCAGCGGGTCTTCTCCAGGACTGTGCTTGATTCGCTGCATTTAGGGGACACTCTGGTCTTTTGTGCCCTAGTTGCTTACATCCAAAGCACCGAATAGGTTGTGAGTAGCCCCGCGAATTGAACCGGGCTCTCTGAGGGTAGTTCGTGGCCGGAGGCCGTGTGGTATAGCGGTGCGCCGGGGGTTGGTAACTGGCAGCTGCTGGGGTGACTGGGGGTCTGTACTCCACTCTAGCAGTGGGCAATCGGTATACTGCTCCCCCTGCCCCTCGTACTGCCACGGATCCGCCAGTGGGTGCTGTATCCGGCACCAAATGGGGAGCTATCAGGGTTAAAGTAGCTCCCGAATCCCGAAGGCCCTGGACCGACATCACCTCATGCAGAATTCCCAGGGGTTCCTCGGCTTGGGTGCTCAACACCTCATGAGCGGCTGGCTCCGTTTGGTAATGGTGAGCAGCCGCCCTTGGGGCCAGGTTCTGTCTGACCTGGTTCCAAGCTTGTCTGCTCCGATTTTGGGTGCACTCACGTGCCATATGTCCCCACTGCTTGCAGGTGTGGCATTGTATATTAGCCCGTCCGTTGTTAGGCTGTAGTCCATGGTGCCTCCTGGCATCAAAATGCTGGTCTGCTAATCTGGCTGCTTCGGTTAAGGTGAGGGGTTTTCGATCTCTCACCCATTCTTGGGCTTCTGGGGACAAGCCGTTAAAGAATTGCTCCAACAGCATCAGTTGTCGCAATTCTTCCATGGTGGTAGCTTGGCTGGCCTGTATCCACCCCTGAGATGCTCGATCCAGCTTGTGGGCCCACTCTGCATGGGAATCTCTTTCTGGCTTGCGCAGGCCTCTAAACTTGCGCCGGTATGCCTCTGAGGTAATGGCATATCTTTCCAAGATCGCTCTCTTCACTTTAGCGTAATCCTTGCTGTCCTCCCTGGGTACAGCGCGATACGCTTCCGCTGCCCTACCGGCTAGCTTGCCTGCTAGCACCGGCACCCATACGGACTGCTCCAAATCATGTAACTCGCACAGTCTCTCAAAATCCTGTAAATACCCATCAATCTCATCCTTCTCCTCACAAAACATTTTAAATGCATGGTATGGGATTTTGGGTCTTACTGGGTTGCTGAGTGCGTCCAAAATGGATTCTGCTCGGGAGGATGCATTCCGCGGACTGTGTGCCATCACGTACTCCTGCACATCTGCCATTACCACGGATAGCATATCCCGTGGTACAGGTTGGGGTAAAAATTCCAGACTGGTCCTCATTTCCCTCTGGTATAGGGTCTCCTCCATGGCTGCTGGAGGCGTAGCGCTGCGAGCTCTGTCTCCCTCCATCAGCTCAGCAATTAATATAGCCTTGGGTTTGCTGCTGCCTATCTTTCCCCTGGCTTCTAGCAGTTCCTTTTACGTTTGTCTCTTTAGCTTAGAATAATCCATCTCCATTCACTTCGGTCCCTGGTACTCCTTCCATCTTAGTCAGTATTGTAGTAATCCCCCTCTTCCTGAGGTTACTGGCTTGTGTAGTTGCTCTTCTGGGCGATAAGGTTCATTCCGTCGCTTGCCACCAATTGTAACGGTACCAACCGGATACCAAGGGTTAACACCAGGGAACAATGTCCTGCATAGGGAATCAGCAGTTCACAACCCAGCCAGTTTTCAGGTTTTAAACAGAATAACACTTTATTTGAAGGCAGCATACAGATTTATACAGGTTTTTGACCCCCCCCCCCCAGATGGGGGTGGAAAGAATGTTGTACATTAGATAAAAGGGAGAAGCGCCCTTGACATGATACAATAGGATTATATTACTTAAACACTTCAACCACAGGACACTCTTGACTCTCCTTATCACTTAGGCGTTTCTCTCTGGGGGTGATCAAACAATAGAATGCTAAGCATTAATTAGATTGTAGCTGGAGCCAGCCACTTGTGGTTAGAAAATAAAGTTAACACTTTCAGTCCTGACCGAAGGGTCTGTCACCGACAACCTTTCTTACGTTATAGTCCAGAAGTGGCTAGGTTTGCCACAGTGTGAATCCAAGGGATTCTCATGGAGTAAGATCAAAATTCCTAGGATCCTTTCCTTTCTCCAAGAAGGTTTGGATAAGGGATTATCAGCGAGTTCTCTAAAGGGACAGATTTCTGCTTTATCTGTCTTGTTACACAAACGACTGGCAGCTGTGCCAGATGTTCAAGCTTTTGTTCAGGCTTTGGTCAGGATCAAGCCTGTTTACAGACCTTTGACTCCTCCCTGGAGTCTGAATTTAGTTCTTTCAGTTCTTCAAGGGGTTCCGTTTGAACCTCTACATTCCATAGATATCAAGATGTTATCTTGGAAAGTTCTGTTTTTGGTTGCTATTTCTTCTGCTAGAAGAGTTTCTGAGTTATCTGCTCTGCAGTGTAATCCGCCCTATCTGGTGTTCCATTCAGATAAGGTTGTTTTGCGTACTAAACCTGGTTTCCTTCCAAAGGGTGTTTCTAACAAGAATATTAACCAGGAAATAGTTGTGCCTTTTTTGTGTCCGAATCCAATCCGTTTGTTACACAATTTAGATGTAGTTTGTGCTTTAAAGTTCTATTTAGAAGCAACAAAGGATTCAGACAAACGTCTTCTCTGTTTGTCGTTTATTCTGGCAAGAGGAGAGGTCAAAAAGCTACTGCTACCTCTCTTTCCTTTTGGCTGAAAAGCATCATCCGATTGGCTTATGAGACTGCCGGACGGCAGCCTCCCGAACGCATCACAGCTCACTCTACTAGGGCTGTGGCTTCCACATGGGCCTTCAAGAACGAGGCTTCTGTTGATCAGATATGTAAGGCAGCGACTTGGTCTTCCCTGCACACTTTTGCCAAATTCTACAATTTTGATACTTTTGCTTCTTCGGAGGCTATTTTTGGGAGAAAGGTTTTGCAAGCCGTGGTGCCTTCCGTTTAGGTAACCTGATTGGCTCCCTTCATCCGTGTCCTAAAGCTTTGGTATTGGTTCCCACAAGTTATGGATGACGCCGTGGACCGGACACACCAATGTTGGAGAAAACAGAATTTATGCTTACCTGATAAATTACTTTCTCCAACGGTGTGTCCGGTCCACGGCCCGCCCTGGTTTTTTTTTAATCGGGTTTGATGAATTTCTTTCTTTAACTACAGTCACCACGGCACCCTATAGTTTCTCCTGTTTTTTCTCCTGTCCGTCGGTCGAATGACTGGGGTGGGCGGAGCCTAGGAGGGACTATATGGACCGCTTTTGCTGTGCTCTTTGCCATTTCCTGTTGGGGAAGAGAATATTCCCACAAGTTATGGATGACGCCATGGACCGGACACACCGTTGGAGAAAGTAATTTATCAGGTAAGCATAAATTCTGTTTTTCTTCTTAAACGGGGAGAGATCACAGCTGCATTCATTACTTTTGTAAAATACAGAACCTGGCCACCAGGAGGAGGCAAAGACATCCCATCCAAAAGCTTAAATACCTCCCCCACTTCCCTCATCCCCCCAGTCATTTTTTGCGTTTCGTCACAGGAGGTTGGCAGAGAAGTGTCAGAAGATTTCGGAGTAGTCTCTTATGGAGGGTAGTACTCTTCGAGATGGGACTGGAGTTTTAAGTAGTCCTGTCAGCCTCTCAGTGAGAGCATGGATGAAAGTTAGAGTCCGGAGATGCAGGGAGAGTCTTTCTGCGAAACCATCCCGACTCATCTTAACAGCTCCATAAGCAATCAGCGTTGACAAGTTTTGCTGCCTGCTTTCTTCACTCAAGTCCATGTCAGAAGCGATGCTACTATCTGTCACACTTGAAGGGCCGTGTTACTCTTCAATGGCATAGATTCTGGTAAGATAGTTTAAAGGGACAGTATACACTCATTTTCATATAACTGCATGTAATAGACACTACTATAAAGAATAAGATGCACAGATACTGATATAAAAATCCAGTATAAAACTGTTTAAAAACTTACTTAGAAGCTCTTAGTTTAGCTCTGTTGAAAAGGTAGCAGGAAAGCCCACTGCAAGTGGAAAATAAGACACTCCCCCCTTCTTTTGCATATGAAAAGGCCCTTTACACAAACAGGAGCAAGCTGGAGAAGGTAGCTGACGGTATTCTCATAAATCTTTGGGGCTTGGTTAGGAGTCTGAAAATCAGAGCAATGTTATTTAAAAATAAGCAAAACCTATACATTTTCAAAAAATAAAAACTTTATAGGCTATATAAATAGATAATCTACAAAACATTAATGCAAACAAAAATTGAGTGTATAATGTCCCTTTAATTTTTTATACATGTATAATAACTCAAGAAGACAGGGTCGCAGTGTGACTCCTTTTATCTGTATAGAATCAAGGGTTAATATCTCCTGAGGGGGATTATTAAACGGGGGGAATAATCTTATATGTTTGTTTGATTTTATGCTGCTTTTATGTGTGAGATGTTATGGGTTCATAGGCTGTAATGGAATATACAGGTTCCACTTTTAGAGCCATGCAGCTTACAAGCTTGGCGTGCGTTTTCTTATAGCAGGGACGGTCCTGCATTGTGCACCATGTGATTTTTTCCCTCTGTCCTGACCGGGTGTCTATCAGAGAGGAGTCCTAAATCTCTGTACTGTCTGGGTCATGGGAGGTGGTGGTATTGGATTTAACTGATAGGGTTATCCGAGGATGAAGTTTTTCTGAAAACTTCAGAGTATGAACATTCTGGGTCGGAGTCTGCTGCCTCTAAACCTCCGGCTGCGTAGGAAGTTTTAGGAATTTACGCTTTCTGCTATGGAAGTTTTTGGTGAATTCAGAGGTTCCAGAGCCAAATTGCCTGATGAACCTGATGATTCCTAAATTGGATAGAGTTTGAGGACAGGGTGGTACCTTATCCTTCCCTGCTCTTGTTAGATGGAGAACATTATTAAGAATGAATGGGGCAGGGTTGGATTCCTTGTTCCCCTCTTCTCCCTTTCACAAATTGTTCCCGGTCCTGGACTCTCAATGGAGTTGTGAGGTTCCATCCCTAAAAGGGATGGCGCTATCTTCACCCTTGTTAAACGTATTACTATCCCGTTGAGGATAGCTCTTCATTTAAAGAGCCCATGGATAAAGGATGGAAACTCTGTTAAGAAAGATGTTTCAACATACAGGATATTTGTTTCAACCGGCGGCCGTTGGACCTAAAGTGCTTAAAGAGGTTTTTAAATATCCCCTTGTTCAAGAGGAAGACAATAGGTCCATTCTTTCCATTGTTCGAGGAGGGCAGTTCATGACCACAATAGATCTGAAGGTTGCTCCCTTCATGTACTAATCCTCAAGGACCACTTCCAGTTCCTAAGGTTTGCGTTCCTGGGCCAGCACTTCCAGTTTATTGATCTTCCGTTTGGTCTAGCTATGGCTCCAAGACATTTTTCGAAGAGTAAACCATTCGGAATTTCTCCTCTGTCTTCTTCGATCCCATGGATGGAAGATAAATCTAGAGAGAGTTCTCTTGTATCAAGTACCAAGGTAGAATTCTTGGGTACTATAATAGAATAGACATGAGAATATTTCTAGCAGACCAGTGACTTTGCAAGCTAGCTTCAACATGTCTTGCCCTCCAGACCTCCTTAAGGCCATCTGTGGCTCGGTGTATGGAGGTGATTAGTCTCATGGTGTCAAGCTTGGCCATAATTTCCTTTGCCAGGTTTCACCTCAGACTGTTGCAACTGCGCATGCTGAAGCAGTGGAAAGGGGATCATTCAGATCTGTCTCAACAGATTTCTCTGGACAACCGATCGAGAGAAACCCTCTCTTGGTGTTTTTGTCCAGATCACTTGTCCCAAGGGACGTCCGTCTCAAGACCATCCTGGGTGATTGTGACTACGGTTGCGAGTCTGTCAGGATCGGAAGCTGTTTGGGGTGCCAGGAAGGCACAGGGTCTATGGACTCAGGAGGAAAAGCTCCTTCCCGATCGCATTTTGGATCTTCGGGCAATATACAATGCTCTGTAGGCTTGGCCTCTGCTCGGTTCTTCCCAGTTTATCAGATTCCAATCAGACAATATATCCTTGATGGCTTACATTAACCATCAGGGGGGAATGAGAAGCTCTCCCTAGCTATGAGGGAAGTATCTCAGATTCTGGAGTGGGCGGAAACCCACATTTGTTCACTGTCTGCAATCCACATTCCAGGTGTGGACAACTGTGAAGCGGATTTCCTCAGCAGACAATCCTTTCATCCGGGGGAATGGTCTCTCCATCCCGAGTGTTTGCGGAGGTTTGTAAGAGGTGGATCTTATGACGTCTCAATACCAAGCTACCCAGATATGGTTAGAGGTACAGGGATCCTAAGGCGGAGCTAACAGATGCATTAGCGGTGCCTTGGAGGTTCAATCTAATTTATCTTTCCAGACATTACCACTACTTCCTAGTGTAGTGGCTCGAATCAAGCAGGCGTCAGTGATACTGATTGCTCCGTCTTTGCCGCAAAGGATATGGTTTGCGGACTAGTGGGGATGTGATTATCTCCTCCGCGGAAGTTACTTTGTCGCAGGTATCTGCTGACCAAAGTCTCTTTGTTCATCTATGTCTAGATTCTATGAGGCTGACTGCGTGGAGATTGAACACTTAGTTCTAGCCAAGAGAGGGTTTTCTGAGAGTGTTATTTTTACTCTCATTCAAGCTCATAGCTAGTTTCTCATTGCATCTATCATAAGGTGTGGGGGACCCACTTATTCTGTTCTCCAGGATGAACTGGAGAAGGGCTTTTCTGCAAGTCCCCTGAGGGGACAGATTTCGGCCCTGTCTGTGTTACTGCACAAGAGGTTCGTTGAGCTTCCTGATGTGCAGTCATTTGTTAAGGCTCTGCTAGGATCAGACCTATGTTTAGATCTATTGCTCCTCCTTGGAGTTTAAATCTTGTTCTTTTAAGTTTTGCACGGGCTCCATTGGAGCGTATGCATGAAGTAGACATTAAATTATTTTCTTGGGATGTTCATTTTCTACGGGCTATTGCTTCTGCACGCAGAGTATCTGTGATTGCTGCCTTGCAATGCGTCCCTCCTTATCTGGCTTTCCATGCTGATAAGGCTGTTCTATGAACCAATTTAGGTTTTCTTACTAAGGTTGTGTCAATTGGCAACATCAATTGAGAGATTGCGGTTCCTTTTTTATGTCCTACTCCTTCGTCGAAGGAACATTTTCAACGTAATTCTGGATGTGGTTTTTTGCCTTGAAGTCCTATCTTCAGGCCACAAAGGAATTTTGACAAACTTCTTTCTCTGTTTGACCCCCACGCTTCCCGGAAAAAAAAGAGAACAGAGGGCCTCTTTGACTTCCTTATCTTTTTGGCTGAGTAGTTTCCTCCATTTAGCATTGAGACAGCGGGACCTCCTCTTGGGCCTTCAAGACTGAGGCCTCTATGGATCAGATTTGTAAGGCGGCTACCTGGTCCTCCTTACATTCTTTTTCCAGACTTTACAAGTTTTATGTTTTTTGCTTCTGTTGAAGCAGCCTTCGAGAGAGAAGTTTTGCAGGCTGTGGTGCCCTCAGATTAGGGTCCGCCTCTCTTTTTATTCCCCTCCTGTTTTGCATTCAGTGTCCTCCATAGCTTGGGTATTGTTTTCACAAAAGTAATGAATGCAGCTGTGGCCTCTCCCCGTTTAAGAAGAAAAACTTAAATTATGCTTACCAGATCATTTTTCTTTTTTTTCTGACGGGGAGAGGCCACAGCTTCTCACTCGTTTTTTTCTATAGGGTGGGCTTATATTTTTGTGTTCTTCTGGCACATTTTTCACCCTGATATTTCTCCTACTGTTCCTTGTTCCCTCGGCAGAATGACTGGGGAATGAGGGAATTGGGGGAGGTATTTAAGCCTTTGGCTGGGGTGGCTTTGCCTCCTCCTGGTGGCCAGGTTCTGTATTTCCCAAAAGTAATGAATGCAGCTGTGGCCTCTCTCCGTCAAAATAAAATAAAATGTATCTGGTAAACATATTTTAAGTTTTTTTCTGTTTTAAATACTAAACATAGTAAGGAACTATTTCTACACAAATACAATATGGCCAGAGCCTCTAATTATATGGTGACTACAGAATCCTTCTTATAATGGAGGGATTGTCCCCCCCTCCCCCAAAGAAATGAGAAGATGTGTTATGATGAAGCAGCCAAATGGATACAACTGACTGCTGAACAAGCTTATGTTGCTCTAAACAATTGTCTCTCTTTTGTAGAATGATGGTATCCTGCACTATGTGAGGCTAATAAAACAGTAGAGCAATTGTGCACTGCAGTCCATATGGCAATTTTTAAGTTTATTACTTGATAACTTTTTTGGAAGAAAGCTTGTACAAACCAGTTTCAATCTAACATATTCCCAATACAAATAAACTGGAAAATTGTATCACATTTTTTGCTGTATCCAAATAATCAGTTTAATTTTTACTCTGTCTTTTTTTTAAAATTTATTAAACTTTGTATATGACTTTAATTTGTCATCAGTCTCTAGTGGTCTTTTTTTTAATTTAAAGGGACAATCTAGCTAAAAAACTACATGTTCTAATTTCTTAGGTCATGTCATTTTTACATTACTGACCCTAACTTACTATTGGCCAGATTACAAGTGGAGCACTAAATATCGCTTTAGTGAAAGCGAAATTTGCGCTCCACTGTGTAAAGCCAGCACACGCTAACGTGTGCTGGTATTAAAAGTTGTCAGCAATGCGAAGGGGGTAAGTAGCACAGCGATGGCAGCAAAGTGTAAGTAAATATGTGTATTTATTTACAGGGAACACACTGTTCTCATAGACTGCAATGTAAAGACACTTTTCAGTGCCGTTTTTTTTCTAACACCCCACTCCTGCAAATTTTTAACCCCAAAATACTGCCTAGTGCAGTTATTTTATTAAAAAATAAAGATGCTGCTATCTTTATTTTTTAATAAAATACATTACACAGTATTTGGGGCAGATTTTATAAAATTAACCAGAGATCTGATCTCTGGTTAATTTTATAAGTGCTAATTGCTACTGCGAACTCACTGTAGCAATAACCAGCCACTTGTAATGGCTGATTAATTATTGCACACCCGCATACGGGCAAATTTGTCCGTTTGCGGGCAAGCGATAATTTAGAGCTCCACTTGTAATCTATCCCTATATGTTTAACCCCTTTGTAGGATTGCAGCTTCTGAACAAGAAATTTCCAGTGATCCTTTCAGGAGTGACAGTTAAACAACCTGACAATCACTGGTCATGTTCTGCTCCGGAGTTTGTGGGGGTTGAACACACACAGTTAATTAGATAGATGAGGCAAAAGACTTCATAACTGAATGGAAGATGTTCTGTTATTTGTGTGACTTATGACGTGACAGCCTATGTGCATCACAATTGTTTTTTTTAAGTATTCATTATCTCCTTGCCACCCACTCTTCCACCTTGTCAGACGTCATCACCTACTTATACAGCTGACTATATTCACAGATTCATCTTCGTCCTGTGAGAGCTGACAGTTATATGCAGCATTTAACCATAAAACGAACAGGTGCTACAGTTTAGAGTGCAGACTGAAAGAAATAAGGAACAGCGCAAAAAGGACCAGATTCAAGGTAGTAGTTTATTCAGAATGACAAACACGCCACAATAAAAATTCTACTTACAAGATGTAAGTTATTAAAAAGCATTTCACGAATTTTGTTGTGAACAAATAGTCCCACTCCGGTATTAGGGTAATCCGCAGCCGACAGTAAAGTCTTTCTCCCCCACACAGCTAAAAAATCCTCCGGATGATCGGAAGATCAAAAGGGACCGGATGAGCTCAACGCGTTTCCCCCGGTGTACGCCCAGGCTTTTTCAAGAGCAGGTTTAGTTTCTTTCTAATGACACGATGAGCCCACGGATCATCTAATTACTATTGGGAATATCACTCCTGCCCAGCAGGAGGCGGCAAAGAGCACCACAGCAAAGCTGTTAGATATCACCTCCCTTCCCTCCCACCCCAGACATTCTCTTTGCCTATGTTAGAGCAAGGAAGTGGTAAAGTTAGGTGTTAGTAAAAAATTCATCAAGCAAGATTTTTAATATTTTTTTTAAGTGGTGCAAGATTGTACTGCTTTGTTCTAGGGTATAGCTGTAGTCCATATCAGTCTCTTCAGTAGAGCAGTGGTGACTTTAGAGCAATGGGAATTTGTGGGATATAATTATCACTGCGCCTCCCATGTAGTGTATGCTGCCCTAACTATGAAAGCCTGAGTATGATCACTCAGTCTTTTTTCTCTTTCCACAGCCCATGGGAGGGAGAGGACCTCTCAAACCTAGTGAGCTGCCTTTGCTGCCTGGCAGATCTTTGAGGTAAGTGCTGCTTTATTTTTTCTGAAAAGGAGAAAAATTTGGGCATTTTATTTATTCATTTATTGGGACACACAGTTTCCTCTATAAATTTGGGTGACCAATACCATAAGGCAGTTTGTTCAATACAGGCACTTGGGCTACTACGAGGCTGAGGAGTTAAGGGCTAATACATGTGTGAATTCACTTCTCCCGGCGGTTTGCCTCTAAGAGACTGTTTACTGACCGGGAGGTGTTTTAAGGCATTTTCTCTGTGTGGTGTTCTCTGCTCCCTGCGGTTTGTCAGACATTTTTACCAACCGGGAGATTACTGTTTAAGACGCCCACAATGGGTGGGACTTAGCTGAGGCGGCAGTTTGCGAGCATTTTTTTTCACGCTGCGCTTCCGGATCAGTACCTACGCATACTCCGGACTCTGGTTTTTACTGAAAATAAATACAAATCCGGACTCGTCTTTTTCTATCTAATTAAGGGGATTCCTCCAGTGCAGCAGGGCAGGTAGGCACCTCAGTAGAGCTAAGCTAAGGTGTAGAGGTCATCTGGGGATTTTTTTTGTATCCGTTGGTATACCTTGCTGTAAAAGTAAAAAACGTAAGTTTTTTTTTTTCTGCTTTAATTTCTTAAAGAATTTGATCATTGTGAGTCAGAATGGACCAAGAGGCCTTGCAAAATGTCACTTGTTCATTATGTTTTGATGCCAATGTGGAACCACCAATCCCTTTCTGTTCCCCATGTATTGAGAGAACTTTAAATTAAAGAGAGAGACTTTTTTCTGAGCCAACATTTTCTAAGGTGGATGCTGTTCAGGAGTCTAATGATAATGTTCAGTTTATGCCGCAGCTTTCTCCTCAAGCGTCCCAACTTTTACAGCCCACACATGCAGTGCCCTGCACTTCCTCAACTCCTACTGGAGTTCCCTCGTCCTCTGCAGTTTCTGATGCGTTGTCTGCTTTTCCCTTGTTTCAGGGAAAACTCAAGAGGAAAAATAAACATTCAGTAGAGGTTACTGACTCAGTTGTTGCTATTTCGAATGCCCCCTCACAGAAGCCTGAGGAGGAGGATACTTCGGTAGGAGGAGGATACTTCGGTAGCATCTGAGGGTGAAATTTCAGATTCCGACAGTGATACTGAGGTTGTATCTTTCAGATTTTAGCTAGAACACCACAGTATGTTACTTAAGGAGGTTTTAGCTACATTGGATGAAGGCGACACCATGGTTGTAGTTAATCCTAAGAAATCCTGTAAGCTAAACAAATATTTTGATGTACCTTCCTTTGTGGAGGTTTTTCCTGTACCAGATAGAGCTACTGAGATCATTGCTAAGGAATGGGAAAGACCGGGTATCCCTTTTTCTCTGTCCCCTATATTTAAAAAGATGTTTCCCATAGCAGACTCTATCAAGGAGTCTTGGCAAACAGTACCCAAGGTGGAAGGGGCAATTTGCTCTCTGGCCAAGAGAACTTCAATCCCCATAGAGGATAGTTGTGCCTTTAAGGATCCTATGGTCAAAAAATTAGAGGGGTTGCTCAAGAAGATGTATGTACACCAGGGTTTACAATGGCAACCTGCTGTGTGCATTGCTACCATCACTAGTGCGGCGGCATATTGGTTTGATGCGTTGTCTGATGCTATTAGGACAGACACTCCCCTTGATGAGATCCAGGATATGATAAAAGCCCTTATGTTGGCCAATTCCTTTATTACTGATGCTTCCCTACAGGTTATCAAACTGGGAGCAAAGATTTCAGGTTTTGCTGTACTAGCCCGCAGAGTTTTATGGTTTAAAACCTTGGTCTGCGGATGTGTCATCTAAGTCTAAACTTTTAGCGATTCCTTACAAGGGGAAGACCTTGTTTGGACCGGGTTTGACGGAAATAATCTCTCTGATATTACGGGAGGAAAGGGTCATCTTCTCCCTCAGGATAAGAGAAACAAACAAAAGGGACGTCAGAGTAATTTTTGTTCCTTTCAAAATTTCAAGTGAAATTCTTCCTCTTCCAAGCAAGAACAGTCTAAACCTTCCTGGAGATCCAGTCAGTCTTGGAACAAGGGAAAACAATCCGAAAAGCCTGCTATTGAAAAGACAGCATGAATGGTCTGCCCCCAATCCGGGACCGTATATTGTGGGGGGCAGGCTTTCCTTCTTCACTCAGGCTTGGGTTCGAGACGTTCAGGATCCCTAGGCAGTGGACATAGTGTCCCAGGGATACAAACTAGTGTTCAAGATTTTTCCTCCCAGAGGCAGGTTTCTGCTTTCAAGATTATCTGTAGACCAGACAAAAAGAGAGGCGTTCTTACACTTTGTACGGGTCCTCTCCGATCTGGGAGTGATGGTTCCTGTTCCGATGCAGGAATAGGGTCTGGGGTTTTATTCCAATCTGTTTGTGGTTCCCAAAAAGGAGGGAACCTTCAGACCAATTTTAGATCTCGAGTCTAAACAAGTTTCTCAGAGTACCGTCATTCAAGATGGAAATTATTCGTTCCATTCTTCCTTTGGTCCAAGAGGGTCAATTTATGACAACGTTGGATTTAAAGGACGCAAACCTGCATGTTCCCATTCACAGGGATCATCACAAGTTTCTAAGGTTTGCATTTCTAGACAAACACTTCCAATTTGTGGCTCTTCCTTTAGGCCTTGCAACAGCTCCCAGAATTTTCTCAAGGTTCTGGGATCCCTGTTGGCGGTACTCCAATTACGGGGCATTGCAGTGGTGCCCTATCTAGACGACATCCTGGTCCAGGCGCCATCCTTTCATCAAGCAAGGTCTCACAAGGAAATGTTGTTATCCTTCCTACGATCTCACGGATGGAAGGTAATTTTGAAAAAGAGCTCCTTAGTTCTAAATACAAGGGTAAGTTTCTTGGAAACCATAATAGATTCCCTATCAATAAAGATTTTTCTGACCGAAGTCAGGAAATCAAAGTTTTTCGATTCTTGCCTAGCGCTTCAGTCTGCTCCTCGGCCATCAGTGGCTCAGTGCATGGAGGTTATCGGGCTGATGGTGGCGGCAATCAACATCATCCCATTCTCTCGTTTCCACCTCAGACCTCCTGCAGTTAAACATGCTCAGTCAATGGAACGGAGATTATGCGGATTTGTCTCCACGAATACAGCTGCAGTAGGAGACAAGGGATTCTTTCTTTGGTGGTTGTCTCAGGATCATCTCTCCCAGGGAACCTGTTTACGCAGACCCTCCTGGGTGATTGTGACAACTGACGCCAGCCTTCTAGGATGGGGAGCAATCTGGCGCTCTCTAAAGGCTCAGCGAACTTGGACTCAGTCAAAGTATGTTCTGCCCATAAACATTCTGGAGCTCAGAGCAATCTTCAATGCTCTCCTGGCCTGGCCTCAGTTAGCCTCGGCCCGGTTCATCAGGTTCCAGTTGGACAACATAACTTTAGTGGCTTACATCAACTATCAGGGAGGAACGCAGAGTTCCTTATCCATGACAGAGGTAACCAAGATAATTCAGTGGGCAGAGACCCACAATTGCTGTCTGTCAGCGATCTACATCCCAGGGGTGGACAACTGGGAGGCGGACTTCCTGAGCAGACAGTCCTTTCATCCGGGGGAGTGGGAACTCCATCCGAAAGTGTTTTCCAGCCTGATTCTCAAATGGGCTCAGCCGGAATTGGATCTCATGGCATCTCGGCAGAATGCCAACCTTCCAAGGTATCGATCGAGGTCAAGGGACCCTCAGGCGGTACTGATAGACGCCCTGGCGGTACCTTGGAATTTCAGTCTTGCATACCTATTTCCTCTGTTCGCTCTTCTTCCTCGGGTCATTGCTCGAATAAAGCAGGAGAGGGCGTCGGTGATCCTCATTGCACCGGCTTGGACTTGCAGAATTTGGTATGCAGACCTGGTGGACATGTCATCCACCTTGGAGACTTCCGTTGAGGAGGGACCTTCTACTTCAAGGGCCCTTCCTTCATCCCCATCTAGTTTCTCTGAAGCTGACTGCTTGTAGATTGAACGCTTAATCTTTCAGATTCGGTCATAGAGACCATGATTCAGGCTTGTAAACCTGTGACTAGAAAGATTTACCACAAGATATGGCGTAAATATCTATACTGGTGTGAATCCAAGGGCTACTCTTGGAGTAGAGTTAGGATTTGTAGAATTCTGTCTTTTTTCTTCAATAAGGTTTGGAGAAAGGATTATCGGCAAGTTCCCTAAAGGGTCAAATATCTGCCTTGTCTATTTTGTTACATAAACGTCTGGAAGACATTCCAGATGTGCAGTCGTTTTGTCAGGCCTTGGTCAGGATCAGGGCTGTGTTTAACCCAATTACTCCTCCATGGAGTCTTAATTTAGTTCTTAAGATTCTTCAAGGGGCTCCGTTTGAGCCTATGCATTCCTTAGATATTAAGTTGTTATCTTGGAAAGTTTTATTTCTTGTTGCTATTTCTTCTGTTCGTAGAGTGTCAGATCTCTCGGCTTCACAGTATGAGTCACCTAACCTTATTTTTCATTCGGATAAGGTAGTTTTATGTACAAAATTAGGGTTTCTCCCTAAAGTAGTTTCTGATCGGAACATTAATCATGAGATTGTTGTTCCTTCATTGTGTCCTAATCCTTCTCAAAAGGAATGGCTTCTGCACAATTTACATGCTCTAAAATTTTCTTTACAGACGACTAAGGATTTTCGTAAGTCTTCTGCTTTGTTTGTAGTTTTCTCTGGAAAACGCAAGGGACAGAAAGCTATGGCTACTTCTCTTTCTTTTTGGCTGAAGAGTATCATACATTTTGCCTCATGAAATTGCTGGACAGCATCCTCCAGAGAGAGTTACAGCTCATTCCACGAGGGCTGTTTCTTCCTCATGGGCATTTAAAAATGAAGCTTCTGTGGAACAGATTTGCAAGGCTGCAACTTGGTCCTCTCTTCACACTTTTTCAAAATTCTACAAATTTGACACTTTTGCCTCGGCTGAGGCCGCTTTTGGGAGAAAAGTTCTTCAAGCAGTGGTGCCTTCAATTTAGGTTCCCTGTCTTCTCCCTCCCTTATCTGTGTACTCTAGCTAGGGTATTGATTCCCAATAGTAATTAGATGATCCTTGGACTCATCGTGTCATTAGAAAGAAAACAAAATTTATGCTTACCAGATAAATTTATTTATTTCTTGACACGATGAGTCCACGGCCCGCCCTGTTCTTAAGACAGGTTGTTGGTATGTTATAAACTTCATTCACCTCTGCACCTTGTTGCTTCCTTTCTCTCCTTTACTTAGGTCGAATGACTGGGGTGGGAGGGAAGGGAGGTGATTTTTAACAGCTTTGCTGTGGTGCTCTTTGCCGCCTCCTGCTGGGCAGGAGTGATATTCCCAATAGTAATTAGATGATCCGTGGACTCATCGTGTCAAGAAATAAATAAATTTATCAAGTAACCATACATTTTCTTTTTATCGCATTTGGCGGTGAAATGGTGGCATTAAATATACCAAAATGGGCCTAGATCAATACTTTGGGTTGTCTATTAAAAAAAATAATATATATAAATATAAATAAATATAAATATATATATATATATATATATATATATATATATATATATATACACATGTGAAGGGATATTCAGGGATTCCTGACAGATATCAGTGTTCCAATGTAACTATCGCTAATTTTGAAGAAAAAAAAATGGTTTGGAAATAGAAAAGTGCTACTTGTATTTATTGCCCTATAACTTGCAAAGAACATGTAAACATTGGCTATTTCTAAACTCAGGACAAAATTTAGAGACTATTTAGCATGGGTGTTTCTTGGTGTTTGTAGATGTGTAACAGAGATTTTGGGGGTCAAAGTTAGAAAAAAAGTTTTTGTTTTTTTTCCCCATTTTTTTTTCATCATATTTTATAAAAAAATTTTTATAGTAAATTATAAGATATGATGAAAATAATGTTATCTTTAGAAAGTCCATTTAATGGTGAGAAAAACGGTTTCTAATATGTGTGAGTACGGTAAATGAGTAAGAGGAAAATTACAGCTAAACGCAAACACCGCAGAAATGTAAAAATAGCCCTGGTCCTTAAGGGAAAGAAATTGGAAAAATGGTCTGGTCCTTAAGGGGTTAAATGATATGTAACAAAAAATAACAGCAACTTTAAGGACAAGTTCATAAAGGTGGATATACAGTCAGGAGATGGCACATTTGTATGGAGCGTAGCAGACTGACAGCATAGTGAGAAACCAGCCTCAATTTTTTATTTGAAGACACCGCTATGAAAATCCAATATATATCTTTAAGGAATTTAGCAATCTGTTAGGCTCTGATATTCATTTTATTGATAGTCAGAGCTGTAGCAAGTGATAAAACTAGTTCTATTCTAAGATGATTAGGCAATTTTACTTCTCACAGAAGAATTAAGGTTTTAGTGAATAGATTTAAATAAAAGAGGAATTTATGAGACTAGAGAGGGTCTTTTAATCCAGAAAAAAAACTTGTTAAATAATTTCTTTTTAAATATAAAGCATGCTTTTTTTAGTAATTCTATTAAAGAACAGTCTGGTGTGTTTTATGCTAACAAATAGCTCTGCACTTCATCAGAGATTGTAGTACTGGGGAGGGGGGGGGTATTGATACACGCTTTTAAAGGACCAGTCAACACAGTGGATTTGCATAATCAACAATTGAAAGATAACAAGACAATGCAATAGCACTTAGTCTGAACGTCAAATGAGTAGTAGATTTTTTTTCCTGACAATTTTAAAAGTTATGTCTTTCTCCACTCCCCCTGTACCATGTGACAGCCATCAGCCAATCACAAATGCATACACTTACCATGTGACAGCCATCAGCCATTCACAAATGCATACACACTTATTCTTGCACATGCTCAGTAGGAGCTGGTGACTCAAAGTCTAAATATACAAATACTGTGCACATTTAGTTAATGGAAGTAAATTGGAAAGTTGTTTAAAATGGCATGCTCTATCTGAATAATGAAAGTTTAATTTTGATTGAGTGTCCCTTTAAGTGATCTACTTATTGATTGCACTAATTCTTAAAGGACCATTAAATATGGTAGAATTTTGATAATTGGTAAGGGTTTTTGTTTTTTCTAAACTCCATGCTTTGTCTGAATTGTGAGATTTTGACTTTAGTTTCCCTTTAAAGGGCCATAATATCCAAATGTTTAAACACTTGAAAGTGATGCAGCATAGCTGTAAAAAGCTGACTAGAAAGTATCACCTGAACATCTCTATGTAAAAAAGAAAGATATTTTACCTCAAAAGTTCCTCAGTAGCCACCTCCCATTGTAAAGGATTTCTAAGCAGCATATTAGTGTGTCTGTCCCGGGACATCTGAAAGGATGAGCATCGTGCACTCTCATCTTATTTCACCAATCAGGTAAAGGAAGCTTACTATGAAATCTCATGAGATCACAGTAAGAGTTCATGACCTCAGCACTGCTGATGCTGATTGGCTGCTGTTCATTTCTTCATTTTTTTAGTTTTTTTACCGGCAGCTGGGAGCAGCTGAGTATAACTTTTTACACAGAACTTACTCTGCTGAGCTGAGGAGATTGTGAGGTAAAATATCTTCCTTTTTTACATAGAGATGCTCAGGTGATATTTTCCTGTCAGCTTTTAACAGTTATACTGCATCAGTTTCAAGTGATTTAGCATATGAGTATTATGTCCCTTTAAAGGAACAGTCTACACCAGAATTGTTATTGTTTTAAAAGATAGATAATCCCTTTATTACCCATTCCCTAGTTTTGCCTAACCAACACTGTTATATTAATACATGTTTTACCTCTGTGATTATCTTGTATCTAAGTTTCTGCAAACCGCCCCCTAATTTCAGTTCTTTTGACAGACTTGCATTTTAGCAAATCGGTGCTGACTCCTAGGTAACTCCACGTGCATGAGCACAGTGTTATCTATATGACACACATGAATTAACACTCTCTAGTGGTGAAAAACTGTCAAAATGCATTCATATGAGGTGGCCTCCAAGGTCTAAGAAATTAGCATATGAACCTCCCAGGTCTAGCTTTCAACTAAGAATACCAAGAGAGCAAAATTGGTGATAAAAGTAAATTGGAAAGTTGTTTAAAATTACATGCCCTATCTGAATCATGAAAGTTCAAGTTGGACTAGACTGTCCCTTTAACAATACAGCTACCACCTGCTGATTTAACTCTTATTTAGGTTGAACAAAAATGATTGTATCTTATTTTTAGCACGTGTGTTGGATAAGCAGATATGTTAATTGAGTTAATATCTTGGTTAACTAGACAAATAATTTGTAAGGGCCTAATGGTCTAAAGCTTTCTAATTTGGGAAGATATCTAAGATATCTCATTGGTGCTATGAGGCCCCTTAAAGAATTTGAGAGGCAGCTTTTAGCTTGATAGTTGTTTATTAACCATACTGACTCGATTTTGTATCTATACAGCCATTTTGAACTAAGACTGACTTTTATTATGCTATGAACTAAGTCTCCTGATTTTATGCAGTTACAGGGAACATCTTTATCCCATAACTTTGTGTAGCTCAGCATTTGCTTTGTTAAACATGCTCCCACCAAATATCTTAGCTCAGGCAGATGTGCTTATCTCTGTTTTAAAGGGACACTAAACCCAATTTTTTTCTTTCACGATTGAGATAGAGCATGACATTTTAATCAACTTTCTAATTTATTCCTATTATCAATTTTTCTTTGTTCTCTTGTTATCTTTATTTTAAAAGCAGGAATGTAAATCTTAGCAGCCAGCCCATTTGGGTTAGCCACTGCTCCAAGGATTTTCACAAAGGTACTAGGGTCCCTTCTAGCGGTTCTAAGACCGAGGGGCATTGCAGTAGTACCTTACTTGGACGACATTCTAATACAAGCGTCGTCCCTGTCAAAAGCAAAGGCTCATACAGAAATCGTTCTGGCCTTTCTCAGATCACACGGATGGAAGGTGAACATAGAAAAAAGTTCTCTGTCTCCGTCAACAAGAGTTCCCTTCTTGGGAACAATAATAGATTCCTTACAGAGGTCAGAAAGTCAAAACTTCTAAGCACTTGTCAAGTTCTTCATTCTGTTCCACGTCCTTCCATAGCGCAGTGCATGGAAGTAGTAGGGTTGATGGTTGCAGCAATGGACATAGTTCCTTTTGCACAAATTCATCTAAGACCATTACAACTGTGCATGCTCAAACAGTGGAATGGGGACTATACAGACTTGTCTCCAATGATTCAAGTAGATCAGAAGACCAGAGATTCACTCCGTTGGTGGCTGACCCTGGACCATCTATCCCAGGGAATGAGCTTCCGCAGACCAGAGTGGGTCATTGTCACGACCGACGCCAGTCTAGTGGGCTGGGGCGCGGTCTGGGAATCCCTGAAAGCTCAGGGACTATGGTTTCGGGAAGAGTCTCTTCTCCCGATAAACATTCTGGAACTAAGAGCGATCTTCAATGCTCTCAGGGCTTGGCCTCAGCTAGCAAAGGCCAGATTCATAAGATTCCAATCAGACAACATGACGACCGTTGCGTATATCAATCATCAGGGGGGAACAAGGAGTTCCCTGGCGATGAAAGAAGTGACCAAAATAATTCAATGGGCGGAGGATCACTCCTGCCACCTATCTGCGATCCACATCCCAGGTGTGGAAAACTGGGAAGCGGATTATCTGAGTCGTCAGACATTCCATCCGGGGGAGTGGGAACTCCACCCGGAGATCTTTGCCCAACTAACTCAATTATGGGGCATTCCAGACATGGATCTGATGGCGTCTCGTCAGAACTTCAAGGTTCCTTGCTACGGGTCCAGATCCAGGGATCCCAAGGCGACTCTAGTAGATGCACTAGTAGCACCTTGGACCTTCAACCTAGCTTATGTATTTCCATCGTTTCCTCTCATTCCCAGGCTGGTAGCCAGGCTCAAACAGGAGAGGGCATCAGTGATCTTGATAGCTCCTGCGTGGCCACGCAGGACTTGGTATGCAGACCTGGTGAATATGTCATCGGTTCCACCATGGAAGCTACCTTTGAGACAGGACCTTTTTGTTCAGGGTCCATTCGAACATCCAAACCTGGTCTCCCTCCAGCTGACGGCTTGGAGATTGAACACTTGATTCTATCAAAGCGTGGGTTTTCAGATTCTGTGATAGATACTCTGGTTCAGGCCAGAAAACCGGTAACTAGAAAGATTTACCATAAAATATGGAAAAGATATATCTGTTGGTGTGAATCCAAAGGATTCTCATGGAATAAGATCAAAATTCCTAAGATTCTCTCCTTTCTACAAGAAGGTTTGGAGAAAGGATTATCTGCAAGTTCTCTAAAGGGACAGATCTCTGCTTTATCTGTCTTACTAAACAAAAGACTGGCAGCTGTGCCAGATGTTCAAGCATTTGTTCAGGCTCTGGTTAGGATCAAGCCTGTTTACAGACCTTTGACTCCTCCCTCGAGTCTAAATCTAGTTCTTTCAGTTCTTCAAGGGGTTCCGTTTGAACCTTTACATTCCATAGATATTAAGTTACTATCTTGGAAAGTTTTGTTTTTGGTTGCTATTTCTTCTGCTAGAAGAGTTTCAGAGTTATCTGCTCTGCAGTGTTCTCCGCCCTATCTGGTGTTCCATGCAGATAAGGTATTTTTGCGTACTAAGCCTGGTTTTCTTCCAAAGGTTGTTTCTAACAAGAATATTAACCAGGAGATAGTTGTACCTTCTTTATGTCCGAATCCAGTTTCAAAGAAGGAACGTTTGTTACACAATTTGGACGTAGTCCGTGCTCTAAAATTCTATTTAGAGGCTACAAAAGATTTCAGACAAACATCTTCTTTGTTTGTTGTCTATTCTGGTAAAAGGAGAGGTCAAAAAGCGACTTCTACCTCTCTTTCCTTTTGGCTTAAAAGCATCATCCGATTGGCTTATGAGACTGCCGGACGGCAGCCTCCTGAAAGAATCCCAGCTCACTCCACTAGGGCTGTGGCTTCCACATGGGCCTTCAAGAACGAGGCTTCTGTTGATCAGATATGTAAGGCAGCGACTTGGTCTTCACTGCACACTTTTGCCAAATTTTACAAATTTGATACTTTTGCTTCTTCGGAGGCTATTTTTGGGAGAAAGGTTTTGCAAGCCGTGGTGCCTTCCGTTTAGGTAACCTGATTTGCTCCATCCCTTCATCCGTGTCCTAAAGCTTTGGTATTGGTTCCCACAAGTAAGGATGACGCCGTGGACCGGACACACCAATGTTGGAGAAAACAGAATTTATGCTTACCTGATAAATTACTTTCTCCAACGGTGTGTCCGGTCCACGGCCCGCCCTGGTTTTTTAATCAGGTCTGATGATTTATTTTCTCTAACTACAGTCACCACGGTACCATATGGTTTCTCCTATATTTTTCCTCCTGTCCGTCGGTCGAATGACTGGGGTGGGCGGAGCCTAGGAGGGACTATATGGCCAGCTTTGCTGGGACTCTTTGCCATTTCCTGTTGGGGAAGAGATATTCCCACAAGTAAGGATGACGCCGTGGACCGGACACACCGTTGGAGAAAGTAATTTATCAGGTAAGCATAAATTCTGTTTTATACAATTTAAGTATCTGCCTTATATGTGTCAGATTGATTGAGGAGGTGTTCAAAAGATTTTATAACACACATGCAGAGCCCTGCGGTTCCTCACAAACGCCATCTAGAGTTGCTACACAAAAAACATCGCTTCTTTTATGTCATGGCGATATCTTTTAATAAAGTAACGTTTATTTATAAGTGTCTTTCAGAAGATATAAAAAAAGAATAAAAAAAATAAAAGTTACCTTTTTAAAATTTAAAGAGACAGTAACGTTTTTTATGTGTTACTTTTTGTTGTGGAATTCCAACTGTTCATTTGTGTAATTCATCATTTTTTAACTCAGGATGAATCAATATGCCTTGCTAGGGGTCCCTCGTTTTTTAGGATGGATACCTTTGTGGTACTCCCAATCCTTTTCTATTTCTCATTTTTTGAGAGATCTTTAATTTGATAAAGATAGTCTTGTCTAAACCTACTCCTTTCTAGGGCATATGCGGTCTAGGAAGCATAGTGACGCTGATCAAGATATGCTACAAATTCCTAAAAATTTATAGTTCACATGCAGTGCTCTGCGTTTCCTCTTTTACTCCTTTTGGAGTTATTTTGTATTTGGCAGACGGCTGTGTGCATTGCCATCGTTATTAGTGTGGTGGCATATTGGTTTGATGCGTTATCTGAGGCCCTCAGGACTGAGACTTCTCAGGATGAGATCCAGGATAGGATAAAGGCTCTCTAACTTGCAAAGGCCTTTATTTTTGGATGCTTCCCTTCAAGTTATCAAATTGGGAGCGAAGATATCAAGTTTTTCTATCTTGGGCCGCAGAGCCTTATGGTTAAAGCCCTGGTCTGCGGATGTGTCTTCTAAGTCTAAGCTTCTAGCCATTCCATTAAAGGGAAAGACTTTGTTCGGACACGATCTGAAAGGAAAGCAGTCCAAAGACAAGAGAAATAAACAAAAAGGATGACAAAACAATTTTCGTTCCTTTCATAATTTCAAGAGAAACTCTCCCTCTTTCTATTCTCTAAGCAGGAATAGTCCAAACCTACTCGGAGATCCAACCAGTCTTGGAACAAGGGAAAGCAGTCCAAGAAGCTGGCTAGCAATTCCAAGACAGCATGAAGGGTATATCCCCGATCTGGGACCGGATCTTGTAGGGGGCAGACTTTCCTTCTTTGTTCAAAGCCTGGGTTCGGAATGTCCAGGATCTCTGGGCAATAGATATTGTGTATCAGGGATACAAGCTGGAGTTCAAGGTTTTTCCTCCCAGAGGCAGATTCCTAATTTTGATATTATCTGCAGACCAGACGAAAAGAGAGGCATTCTTACATTGTGTAAAAGATTGCTCCGCTCTGATAGTGATTGTTCCCGTTCCATTTCTGGAACAGGGACTGGGGTTTTATTCCAATCTATTTGTGGTTCCCAAAAAGGAGGGAACCTTCAGACCAATTCTAGACCTCAAGAACCTAAACAAGTTTCTCAGGGTACCGTCCTAGATGGAAACTATTCATTCCATCCTACCATTGATCCAAGAGGGTCAATTTATGACGTCAGTGGATTTAAAGGATGCATATCTACATGTTCCTATCTACAGAGATCATCAAGAGTTCCTAAGGTTTGCCTTTCTGGACAAACACTTTCAGTTCGTGGCTCTTCCTTTCGGGCTGGCCATGGCACCCAGAATTTTCACAAAAGTTCTGGGGTCTTTGCTGGTTCTAAGACCGCGGGGCATTGCGGTGGCACCTTATCTGGACAATATTCTAATCCAGACGCCATGTTGTCAACAAGCAAGGTCTCATACTGACATTGTTCTATCCTTCCTGAGAACTTTCGGGTGGAAGGTAAATCTGGAAAAGTCAATGGTGACTTTCTTGGGGACTCTAACCAATTCTATATCTATGAGGATTTTTCTAACAGAAGTCAGGAAATCAAAGATTCTTGATACCTGTCGAGTCCTTCATTCCAATCCTCGGCCGTCAGTGGCCCAGTGCATGGAGGTAATTGGACTGATGGTGGCGGCAATGGACATCATTCCGTTTGCTCGGTTTCACCTCAGGCCTCTACAGTTTAACATGCTCAGGCAGTGGAATGGAGATTATGCAGACTTGTCTCCTCGAATAACCCTGGAACAGGAGACAAGGTATTCACTTCAATGGTGGTTGTCTCTGGATCATCTATCCCAGGGAACATGGTTTTGCAGACTATCCTGGGTGATTGTGACTACAGATGCCAGCCTTCTAGGGTGGAGAGCTGTCTGGGGTTCCCTTAAGGCTCAGGGAGTGTGGACTCAGGCGGATTCTGTTCTCTTCTATAAACATTCTGGAACTGAGAGCAATCTTCAGTGCTCTTCTAGCCTGGCCTCAGTTAGCTTCGGCCCAGTTCATCAGCTTCCAGACGGACAACATAGCGACAGTGGCTTACATCAGTCATAAAGGAGGAACTAGGAGTTCCTTAGTGATGACCGAGGTAGCCAAGATGATCCGGTGGGCGGAGGCCCATTCTTGACATCTGTCAGCGATCCATATCCCAGGGGTGGACAACTGGGAGGTGGACTTTCTGAGCAGACAGACTTTTCATCCAGGAGAGTGGGAACTCCATCCGGAAGTTTTTTCCAACCTGATTCTCAACTGGGGTCGGGCTGGAGTTGGATCTCATGGCATCTTGTCAGAATGCCAAGCTCCCGAGATACGGGACAAGGTCAAGGGATCCCCAGGCAGAACTGATAGATGCTCTGGCGGTTCCTTGGTCCTTCAATCTGGCATACCTATTTCCTCCGTTTGCACTTCTTCCTGGAGTCATTGCTTGAATCAAACAGGAGAGGGCATCAGTGATCCTCATTGCTCCTGCGTGGCCTCGCAGAATTTGGTATGCAGATCTGGTGGACATGTCATCCCTGTCACCTTGGAGTCTTCCGTTGAGGAAGGACCTTCTCATTAAGGGGCCTTCCTTCACCCAAATTTAGTTTCTCTGCAGCTGACTGCTTGGAGATTGAACGCTTAATTCTATCCAAGCGGGGGTTTTCTGATTCGGTCATAGAGACCATGATCCAGGCTTGTAGACCTGTGACTAGAAAGATTTACCATAAGATATGGTGTAAATATCTTTATTGGTGTGAATCCAAGGGCTACTCATGGAGTAGAGTTTGGATTCCCAGAATTTTTTTTCTCCAAGAAGGATTGGAGAAGGGTTTATCGGCAAGTTCCCTAAATGGTCAGATTTCTGCCTTCTCTATTTTGTTACACAAACGTCTGGCAGATGTTCCAGATGTTCAATCCTTTTGTCAGGCTTTGGTTAGAATCAGGCCTGTGTTTAAAATAATTACTCCTCCATTGAGTCTTAATTTAGTTCTTAAAGTTCTTCAAGGGGCTCCGTTTGAGCCTATGCATTCCTTAGATATTAAGTTACTATCTTGGAAAGTCTTATTTCTTGTTGCCATTTCTTCAGCACGAAGAGTGTCTGAACTTTCGGCATTACAATACAATTCTCCTTACCTTATTTTTCATTTGGATAAGGTAGTTTTACGTACTAACCTAGGGTTCCTTCCTAAGGTTGTTTCACACAGGAAGATTGTTGTTCCTTCCTTGTGTCCTAATCCTTCTTCTCAAAAGGAACGTCTTTTGCACAATTTGGACGTGGTCCGTGCTTTGATATTTTATTTACAAGCGACTAAGGACTTTCGTCAATTGTCTTATTTGTTTGTTGTTTTCTCTGGGAAACATAAGGGTCAGAAAGCTACGGTTACCTCTTTCTTTTTGGCTGAAGAGTATCAGCCGTTTTGCATATGAGACTGTTGGACAGCAGCCTCCTGCAAGAGTTACAGCTCATTCCACTAGGGCTGTTGCTTCCTCATGGGCATTCAAAAATGAAGCTTCTGTAGAACAGATTTGCAAGGCTGCAATTTGGTCCTCTATTCACACTTTTTCTAAATTTTACAAATTTTATACTTTTGCCTCGGCTGAGGCTACTTTTGGGAGAAAGGTTCTTCAAGCAGTGGTGCCTTCCGTTTAGGTTCCCTGTCTTGTCCCTCCCATATCATCCGTGTACTCTAGCTTTGGTATTGTATCCCACAAGTAAGGATGAAATCCGTGGACTCATTGTGTCTTTAAAAAGAAAAAAAAAAAATATGCTTACCTGATAAATTAGTTTCTTTTTAGACACGATGAGTCCACGGCCCGCCCTGTTCTCTGAGACAGGTTATTAATTTTTGTAAACTTCAGACACCTCTGCACCTTGGCTTTTCCTTTCTCTTCCTAACTTTGGTCGAATGACTGGAGTGGGAGGGAAGGGAGGAGCTATATATAGCAGCTCTGCTGTGGTGCTCTTTGACTCCTCCTGCTGACCAGGAGGTGAAATCCCACAAGTAAGGATGAAATCCGTGGACTCATTGTGTCTAAAAAGAAACAAATTTATCAGGTAAGCATACATTTTCTTTTTTCTCCTCATGTAAACATTAATTTGAGAAACTAAGGCATTTTTTACATCATCAATATAGTTCCTCAACCGCCAGGGTACATAGTCTTATATATGCAAAGTCCTTTGGCAACAACTCCTGTGGTTGTAATCTATAGGAAAAGATTTTTCAATTTTCTTTAACACCTTTGATGTGAGCTTGAATTATCAACTATATGAACTAAGAGAAATAGTTTTATATTACTTAATGTTAATATAATGGGGGGGGGGTAATGAGAGGAGGGGGAAAGAAAGAGGGGAAAAAAGAAAAGAAAAAAAGGGAAGAAAACAGGCCCTTTGCACACAAGAGTAAGGTTGTGAGTATACGTCAAATTACGTTTCACCTGTGATAGAAGTAGGTTAGTTGCGAGAATTATAAGCACTGGTTAAATAGTGTTGTTCCATATAGCTAATATGGTTTTGTGAACCTCTAGTTTGTGGGTTTTCAAGTAGTGATATCTTTCCATAAGGAGAATTTCATTAACCTGGGAACACCATTCATTTATTGTAGGGAGATTTGTGTTTTCCATTTTTTCAGAATAAGTTTTTTTTAGCTCCTGTAAACATTATTATTAATAATAAGACAAGGTATGCCTCATTTTGTATTTTAGGTAGGGAGAGGAATAGTAATATTTCCGGAATGTTTAGGATAGGAGTGTTCAGTGTCTTTGAAATTTATTTCCAAAACTCCCGACAAGAAGTCTTTCAATTTTGGGCAGTGCCACCAGATATGGAGAAGGGAGCCCTCTTCACCACATCCCCTCCAACATGTAGAGCTAAGAGATAGATAGATCTTATGCAATCTTGTTGGCGTGAGATACCATCTGCTAAGTAATTTGATGTGAGATTCTTGGATATGAAAACAAACAAACAGAGAATGGATGTGGTGCCTACGGCCGTCTGAGAAAATATATTGTTTGCTTGTTGAGTCATTCACACTTTGTAATGGAGTATCCAGAGAGGACAGCTATATTGTCTCAGGGTTACAATTGTGCTAAAGTTAGTTTTTATTATTTTTTTATTATTAATTTTGGAATAGTTTTAGACTATATTTTATAATCAGTATCAATTGTTTTTAGTAGAACACCGGTGTTATTAGATTAGGAACGAAGTTATTTAGAGTTCTTTTTATCATCAAGTCTGCAATAAGTGATTTTATATATATATATTTGAAAATTTGATGTTCAATAAACTTAAATATATTTTTATAGTAATTTGCACTTGTTATTTATTTTGCTGAGAGGATCATTACTGTTTATTATCTATTATTAGTATTCCACATATATATATAAATTAATTTGCATTAATTCTCAGACGGCCGTAGGCGCCACCTCCATTCTCTGTTTGTTTTTCAAATTCTTTTTTAACCGCACAAGTTGTGAGAAGTGAGGTTAGTGAGGTTGGCTAGTCTGACATCAGCTTGAGCTTCAGTTTCCACAAACCTTTGTTACCTGTATGTATTCTTGGATATGAGCGGATATAGAGGATCTACTTTTTTTAAAAATATATTTAATAGGTTTAAATACGATTGATATTTTAGGAATTCCCAATGTCCAGTCTTACCACTAAGTGTTTATGGATTTGGGAGTGGTAAAAGTTAACTGTTCAAGTATCTACGTGCACCAAGTCTTAACATTTTTGGGTTAAGTAGGACTCCCACAGAGTTTTAATTTCAATGTATATAACCTTATGTTTGTTCTTTATATAATAAAATTCCTCCAAATGTATTATATAATATTATCTATCCATTTCTATCCATTGTGCTATGTTAGAAACAGTGGTTGTTCTCTAGTTCCTTGCTTTCAGTGTTTTTGCACTTTTAATCAATATATGGAACAATTTAGTTTGTCAGGTAGTTGATTTTTTGGATGTCAGGTTAAATAGCCATAGAAGTTGGGTATCAGTGAATAATGGGCCCAATATTTTTGATGTCTCCTCTGACATTTGCCCAAAATAAGCTAATTTTGGGGCATTGCCACCATATGTGTGACATGGATCCTTGGCAATTACGGCATCTCCAAAATATGTCACTCGTATTTCTAATTAACTTCTTGCATCTAAGATAGGGATGGACTTGAAAGGGTTTGTAAAAGTTATCAGCATACAGCATTATTTTATGTATGTATTCCACTATTTGAAGGACTTCTATTTCTCTGAGGGATCTAATGTGTATGTTCAATGCTTCTACCAAGCATGCAAATAGCAGTGGCGATAAGGGACATCCCTGCCTAGTGCCATTTGATATATAGAAAGGTTTAGAGTGCTGTTTACTCTAACCTTGGCGTATAGGGCAATATATTTTAGATATAAAAGTGTTGTCTAGTCCGAATCTATGCAAAACCGCTTTGAGGAAGTGCCAACAGATGCGATCAAACGCCTTTTCCTTGTCCGTTGACACTATTACTAATGGACTTTTTCTAGTTGAGGCATATTTTATGATTTGTATGGCCCTGACCGTATTATCCTTAGTCTCCCTGGAGGGGATAAAACCTACTTGGTCATTTTCAATATCTGGGAGAATTTGGTTGAATCTATTAGCTAATATTTTGGCATATATTTTTACATCTGATGCCTCTGGTACAGTAGACAGTTATGTAGACCTAATGCCTTTATTTGCACTGTTACGTTTTTGTGAATTAATTCAAGTCTTTAACAGCCTCATTTCATAACGTTTTTTCTCCAACATTGGTGTGTCCGGTCCACGGCGTCATCCATTACTTGTGGGAAATGTTCTCCCCCACAGGGAAAGGCAAGGAGAGCACACAGCAAGAGCTGTCCATATAGCTCCCCCTCTGGCTCCGCCCCCCAGTCATTCTCCTTGCCGCTCTGAACAAGTAGCATCTACCACGGGGATGGCGAGGAGTTTGTGGTGTTAGTTGTAGTTTTTTATTCTTCTATCAAGAGTTTGTTATTTTAAAATAGTGCTGGCTTGTACTATTTACTCTATAACAGAAAAGTGATGAAGATTTCTGTTTAAGAGGGCTATGATTTTAGCACAAGTAACTAAAATCCATTACTGTTACCACGCAGGACTGTTGAAACAAGAGAACTTCAGTTGGGGGTAACAGTTTGCAGACTCATCTGCTTCAGGTATGACTAGTCTCCTTCTAACACCACAGGCTAATGCTAGATGAGTCATTTTTCCCCTCAGGGGAAATGGTAAGCCATTTTTCTTTCACCTCAGCAAAAAAGATAACAGGCTTCCCCTTTTTGTTTTTTATGCTGGTAGACACTGTTAGGGGCTAAATAGATTGGTTTTTATTACAATATTATACCATTTGAAATATTTTATAAGCTCACATACACTTGGGAACGTTTTTTATTGATCTGGCTTGTTTTAGACACCTAAATCTAGTCAGGAAGGCCCCTTCACTCTAGTGTGCTGAGGGAGGAAGCCTCATTTTGGCACTTCAGCTGTGCAGTTGAATTTCAAGGCAGTGCATGCAGATTCATGTGAGAGGGTCCTGTGGTTCAGAAAGTGACTCCAAAAGGCTTTTTTCTGTGAATGGTGACCCCTAAGGAAGGTTAAAAAGCTGCAGCAAGGCTGTAGCTGGGATTGTGGTGTGTAAAAACGGTTAAATCCAACAATTAGCTCCGGTTTGCTTGTTTTAAGAGCTAGAGTCTCCATATTTGCTGTGCAATACTTTCTAAGCATTAAGGCACTGGGGTCCAAATTTCAGAAAAATCGGATATTGCCTTCATAGTTTTTTGAACATTCAGAAATAAATGTGTCATTTTATTATTTAAAGAGACAGTAAAGTTTTTGTTTAAAATCGTTTTTGCATTGTTTGCCTGCCTAAATCTGTTTAACATGTCTGTTCCATCAGATAACCTATGTTCTGTGTGTATAGAGACAAATGTGGTTCCCCCTTCGAGTGTTTGTGATAATTGCGCCATAGCGTCCAAACAAAATCAGGACAGCTCTGTTATTTTTCATAATGTTGCCCAAGATGATTTATCTAATGAAGGTAGTGGGGATAGCTCTACATCCTCTCCTTCTGTGTCTACACCAGCTTTGCCCGCGCAGGCGACACCTAGCGCGCCAGTGCTTATATTTCTATGCAACAATTATCAGCAGTAGTGGATAATTCTATAGCAAATCTTTTATCCAAACTGCCAGATTTTCAGAGAAAGCGTGATTGTTTAGTTTTAAATACAGATAAAAAGGATGAACAATCAGACGCTGACGATGCCTTATCTATTTTACCCTCACATCAATCGGAATTGGCTGTGAGGGAAGGGCTGTCTGAGGGTGAAATTTCAGACTCAGGAAAAATTTCTCAACAGGCAGAACCTGATCTAGTGGCATTTAAGTTTAAGCTAGAACATCTCCGCGCTTTGTTTAAGGAGGTATTAGCTACTCTGGATGACTGTGATTCCATGGTAGTACCAGAGAAGTTGTGCAAATTGGACAAATTTTTAGAGGTCCCAGTGCACGACGACGCTTTTTCAATACCTAAGAGGGTAGCGAACATAGTGGAAAAGGAGTGGGAGAAGCCAGGTGTACCCTTTGCCCCACCTCCTATATTTAAGAAAATGTTTCCCATAGTAGACCCTAGAAGGGACGCATGGCAAACGGTCCCGAAGGTTGAGGGAGCTGTTTCAACACTAGCGAAGCGCACAACTATTCCTATAGAGGACAGCTGCGCTTTCAAAGATCCTATGGATAAAAAATTGGAAGGATTGCTTAAAAAGATTTTTGTTCAGCAAGGGTTCATCCTTCAACCAGCTACGTGTGTTATTACTGTCACTTCAGCGGCGTCCTTTTGGTTCGAAGAACTAGAAAGGTCGCTCCAGAAAGAGACTTCCTATGAAGAAGTCATGGACAGAATTCACGCATTAAAGTTAGCTAATTCCTTTATATTGGATGCCGCCTTTCAAATAACGAAATTGGCGGCGAAAAACTCAGGTTTTGCTATAGTAGCGCGGAGGGCGCTTTGGCTAAAATCCTGGTCGGCAGACGTGTCGTCCAAGACTAAGTTACTGAATATTCCTTTCAAGGGTAAGACCCTTTTTGGGCCGGAATTGAAGGAAATTATTTCAGACATCACTGGGTGTAAGGGCCATGCCCTCCCACAGGATAGGCCTTTTAAGGCTAAGAACAAGTCTAATTTTCGTTCCTTTCGCAATTTCAGGAACGGACCGGCTAATAACTCTACTGCCGCTAGACAAGAAGGTAACGCGGCCCAGCCCAAACCCGCTTGGAAGCCCATGCAAGGCTGGAACAAGGGTAAACAAACCAAGAAACCTGCTGCTGCTACCAAGACAGCATGAAGGGGTAGCCCCCGATCCGGGACCGGATCTGGTAGGGGGCAGACTATCTCGCTTCGCTCAGGCTTGGGCAAGAGATGTTCTGGATCCCTGGGCACTAGAGATAGTTTCCAAGGGATACCTGTTAGAATTCAAGGGACTTCCTCCAAAGGGAAGGTTCCACCTGTCTCGCTTATCTTCAGACCAGATAAAGAAACAGGCATTCTTACATTGTGTAAGAGACCTATCAAAGATGGGAGTGATAAACCCAGTCCCCTCCGGGGAACAAGGTCTAGGGTTTTACTCAAACCTGTTTGTGGTTCCCAAAAAAGAGGGAACTTTCAGGCCAATTCTGGATTTAAAGATATTAAAAAAAGTTCCTCAGAGTTCCATCCTTCAAGATGGAAACCATTCGGACAATCTTACCAACAATCCAGCAGGGTCAATTTTTGACTACCGTGGATCTGAAGGATGCGTATCTGCATATCCCAATCCACAAATCTCATCATCAGTTCCTGAGGTTCGCCTTTCTGGACAAACATTACCAGTTTGTGGCTCTTCCATTCGGTTTAGCCACCGCTCCCAGAATTTTCACAAAGGTGCTAGGGTCCCTTCTAGCGGTCCTAAGACCGAGGGGCATCGCTGTAGCACCTTATCTAGACGACATCCTAATCCAAGCGCCGTCTCTTTCCAAAGCGAGGGCTCATACAGACATTGTGTTGGCTTTTCTCAGATCTCGCAGGTGGAAAGTGAACATAGAAAAAAGTTCACTGTCACCGTCCACAAGGGTTCTTTTTCTGGGAACAATAATAGATTCTGTGGAAATGAAGATCTTTCTCACAGACGTCAGAAAGACAAAGCTTCTAAAAGCTTGTCGAGTTCTTCACTCTATTCCTCAACCCTCCATAGCTCAGTGCATGGAAGTAATAGGACTAATGGTCGCAGCAATGGATGTGGTTCCTTTTGCTCGAATTCATCTAAGACCATTACAGCTGTGCATGCTCAATCAGTGGAATGGGGACTATACAGACTTGTCTCCCCAAATTCAAGTAGACCAGGTAACCAGGGACTCACTTCTCTGGTGGTTGACCCAGGATCACCTGTCTCAGGGAATGAGTTTCCGCAGACCGGAGTGGGTCATCGTCACGACCGACGCCAGCCTCTTGGGGCGCGGTCTGGGACTCTCTGAAAGCTCAGGGCCTATGGTCGCGGGAAGAGTCGCTTCTCCCGATAAACATTTTGGAACTAAGAGCTATATTCAATGCGCTCCTGGCTTGGCCTCAGCTAGCGGAAGCCAGGTTCATAAGATTTCAGTCGGACAACATAACGACTGTTGCGTACATCAATCATCAGGGGGGAACAAAGAGTTCCCTAGCGATGAAGGAAGTAACCAAGATAATCCAATGGGCAGAGAATCACTCCTGCCATCTAACTGCTATTCACATCCCAGGAGTAGACAACTGGGAGGCAGACTATTTGAGTCGTCAGACTTTCCATCCGGGGGAGTGGGAACTCCATCCGGAGGTCTTTGCTCAGTTAACCCAATTATGGGGCATTCCAGACATGGATCTAATGGCGTCCCATCAGAACTTCAAGATTCCTTGCTACGGGTCCAGATCCAGGGATCCCAAGGCGACTCTAGTGGAGGCATTAGTGGCGCCTTGGTCGTTCAACCTAGCATATGTGTTTCCACCGTTTCCTCTCCTCCCCAGGCTCATAGCCAGGATCAAACAGGAGAAGGCCTCGGTGATTCTGATAGCTCCTGCGTGGCCACGCAGGACTTGGTATGCAGACCTTGTGAATATGTCATCGGCTCCACCATGGAAGCTACCTTTGAGACAGGACCTTCTAGTACAAGGTCCATTCGAACATCCCAATCTAGTTTCTCTGCAGCTGACTGCTTGGAAATTGAACGCTTGATTTTTTCCAAGCGTGGGTTTTCAAATTCTGTGATTGATACTCTGGTTCAAGCCAGAAAACCTGTGACTAGAAGGATTTACCATAAAATATGGAAAAAATATATCTGTTGGTGTGAATCCAAAGGATTCTCCTGGAGTAAGATTAAAATTCCAAAGATTCTCTCCTTTCTCCAAGAAGGTTTGGATAAAGGATTGTCAGCTAGTTCTCTAAAAGGACAGATTTCTGCATTATCCACCTTGTTGCAAGCTTTGCCAGATGTACAAGCTTTTGTTCAGGCTTTGGTTAGAATCAAGCCTGTTCTCCTTGGAGTCTAAATTTAGTTCTTTCAGTTCTTCAAGGGGTTCCGTTTGAACCATTTACATTCCATAGATATTAAGTTACTATCTTGGAAAGTTCTGTTTTTGGTTGCTATTTCTTCTGCTAGAAGAGTTTCTGAATTATCTGCTTTGCAGTGTGATCCACCCTATCTGGTGTTCCATTCAGATAAGGTTGTTTTGCGTACTAAGCCTGGTTTTCTTCCAAAAGTTGTTTCCAACGAGAACATCAACCAGGAAAGAGTTGTTCCTCCTTTCTGTCCGAATCCAGTTTCAAAGAAGGAACGTTTATTACACAATTTAGATGTTGTTCGTGCTTTAAAGTTCTATTTAGAAGCCACAAAAGATTTTAGACAAACCTCATCCTTGTTTGTCGTTTACTCTGGTAAGAGGAGAGGTCAAAAAGCTACTGCTACCTCTCTCTCTTTCTGGCTGAAAAGCATTATCCGCTTGGCTTATGAGACTGCCGGACGGCAGCCTCCTGACCGTATCACAGCTCACTCTACTAGGGCTGTGGCTTCCACATGGGCCTATAAGAACGAGGCTTCTGTTGACCAGATATGCAAGGCAGCGACTTGGTCTTCTCTGCACGCTTTTGCCAAATTCTACAAATTTGATATTTTTGCTTCTTTGGAGGCTGTTTTTGGGAGAAAGGTTTTGCAAGCCGTGGTGCCTTCTGTTTAGGTAACCTGATTTGCTCCCTCCCTTCATCCGTGTCCTAAAGCTTTGGTATTGGTTCCCACAAGTAATGGATGACGCCATGGACCGGACACACCAATGTTGGAGAAAACAGAATTTATGCTTACCTGATAAATTACTTTCTCCAACGGTGTGTCCGGTCCACGGCCCGCCCTGGTTTTTTTAATCAGGTTGAAAATTGTTTTTCTTTATACACTACAGTCACCACGGCACCCTATAGTTTCTCCTTTTTCTCCTAACCGTCGGTCGAATGACTGGGGGCGGAGCCAGAGGGGGAGCTATATGGACAGCTCTTGCTGTGTGATCTCCTTGCCTTTCCCTGTGGGGGAGAACATTTCCCACAAGTAATGGATGACGCCGTGGACCGGACACACCGTTGGAGAAAGTAATTTATCAGGTAAGCATAAATTCTGTTATTTTTCAGTAGATCCAGGGAAAGGGATAGGGATTTGTCAGATGACTGCAAGACAAATTTATACTGAGAATGATCTTTATTTTTCCATTATTTTTCTCTCTTGTCCAGTATGATGCCTGGATGTCAATTTTATTCAATGAAAGAGTTTTCAGGCTGGATATGTTTCTATAGCATTCAGTTTAGACCATCCGCTTACTTGATTCTTCAGCTTCTTTACAGGACACTTTGCTTTGGTAGGGGGGGGAATGTTAGTTTTTCTACAGGCTTGTGATTCTTTCACTCCCTCAAAGTTCTAAATGCTTTCTGATAGTTATTCTTTTCTGGTCTGGAAAACTTTGATTTCATCTGTACCAAGGGTTTGTATTAGAGTCATTATGGGTCTTTCCTGTCACTGACTTATCTGCGTAAAAGCAGATAGGATATTTAAACAGCATTTAGTGCAGTTTTTTTTCATTCAGCTTTCACTCTGTTTAGTACTGGAACTGTTGCAAATTTATTTGTAAGGTATAGCCCAGCTGGTGCTTGTACTTGATATACTCAGGAGTCCCCAGTCTCCCACTTCTTTTAGGCACTGGCTCATATACTTTTTTTTTTAAAGTGGATCGCTCTGGGCACACCATTTGTATTAATAAGGTAACTGTTCTTATAGGTATTTATTTATAGCACAAATGTGATTTAACTTTAAGTTGTAGCTGCAAAAAAACCTTTTCCATTTTTTTTTAATTCTTAAAATAAATAAATAATTGAAAAACAAAACATTGTTCTGCTATCTGTTTATAACCTCACAATAATATTATAGCTTGGAAAACTATATGTGTGTGTGTGTATATATATAATTTATAATAAATATATACATTTTTAAGAGCAATTGTTTTTGTCTACAATCTGTGGGGCTGATTTATCAAGGGCCGAAACATCAGTTATGAAGCAGTGGTATTAAGACCGCTGCTCCTTAACTGGTCCGCTGCCTCTGAGACTGCTGACATCAATCCGCCCGATCCTATACGATCGGGTTGATTGACACCCCCTGCTAGCAGCCGATTGGCTGCGAATCTGCAGGGGGCGGCATTGCACAAGCAGTTCACAAGAACTGCTTGTGCAATGTTAAATGCCGACAGCGTAGGCTGTCGTCATTCAGCATTGTCTGTCGGACATGATACACTACAGCGTATCATGTCGGACAGACATTGATATATCGGCCCCTGTGTGCTGAGTATGTATAGTCTATGTGCACTCTCCTGTTTTCGAAGAGCAGATGGACATTACATTTTCAGATTGACTTATTGATTGAGTTAAAGGAACATAAAAATGTTTCTTTCATCATTCAGATAGAGCATCCAATTTACTTCTATTATCATTTTTGCTTTGTTGTCTTGGTATCCTTTATTGAAGGAGCAGCAATGCACTACTGTGAGCTAGCTCAACACATCAGTAAACCAATGCTGTCGCCAATCAGCAACTCCCACCTCCTGAGCCTACCTAGATATGCTTTTCAATAAAAGCTACAAAGAGAACAAAGTATTTTTGATAATAGAAGTAAATTGGAAAGTGCTTTAAAATGGTATGATCTTTGTGAATCATGAAATAAAAATGGTTTAAAGGATCATTGCAACACAGGCTTGGAGATCATTTTGTGACACATTTAGAAAATCTTATTTATTATTTATAAATTACTCCTAGTTAACCTGTATAATGTTGCAATAGGACATGTACAATGCTGTCGTTTTGATTCAATTTCTGTGTGTTTTTAAAATATAGTTATTTCGGTTAACATATTTTCTAAAACTAACACTAACATCTCTTACTGCCTAAGAAATGAAACTGAATACAATTCCTGTTGCTGTAGTTGACAGTATTATTAGTGTAAACCTTTTGTTTCTTAGGAGAAAGCTGTTTTGTTTCCTTCCTCAAAGTTAGTAACTTTTCTTTGACTGCTGGAGCTCCCTTAAAGGGACACTCAGGTTAAATTAAATTTTCATGATTCAGATACAGCATGTAATTTTAAACAACTTTCCAATTTACTTCCATTAAAAAAAATGTGCACAGTCTTTCATATTTACAATGTTTGAGTCACCAGATCCTACTGAGCATGTGCAAGAATTCACAGACTATTCGTATATGCATTTCTGATTGGCTGATTGCTATCACATGGTACAAGGGGAGTGGAAATATACATAACTTTGAAATTTGTTATAAAAAAAATCTACTACTCATTTGAAGTTCAGACTAAGTGCTATTGTATTGTCTTGTTAACTTGCATTTGTTGATTATGCAAATCTAATGTGTTGACTGGTCCTTTAACATTCCATTTGCAGCAATGGTTTGGATATTTGTATTTTTTATGTAGAAATATGTATTTATGAATAAATAGAATATATTCTGCTATGTGCAGAACACTGGAATGTGAAATATTCATATTTTCATGTCATGAGGATATGCGATCGGGTTACGTGAGAGTGGGGGTGTTAGTTCCCCCCCCCCCCCCCCCCCCCACTTTTTTTCCCTTTTCCATGGACTTCTATGGGGGAATACGTAAACGCACACACAATAATAATATTATTATTAATATTAATTTTATTATACTTTTTTTGTGCTCATCGGGTTAGCGCAAAAAGCTTACTTCTAGCACAGTTAATGCTCGAGCGGGATTGTTAATTATCGCTCCACTTGTACTCTGGCCCATTATGTGCTATTCCATTCTCCAGTGTTGTGTTCTATGCAAATGAACAGTAATCGTCTTTTCTTTTTAGCTTGCTTGTAAACCAATACTAAAGCTACCCAAGGAACAAATAGTAGTATGTTGTATCTGCAGTGATTGATTCCGTTGGCACAAATGAGCTGAGATTTCTGCACACCATACTGATTTAGTCTGCCACCCTTTCTTTCCTTGTATTTCCTACCCAAGAGTAAAAGCCCAAACTTTAATCTGAGTATTAAAATGGAAGGGAGAGGCTGTACACATCCCATGCACATTGGCAGACAATGGCAGGGTTTGTTTGCTCCTGTTGGCTCGGGAATGCTGATATAGGGAAAATTATAGTCATTCAAAAACAATAGAAAATAGCAGGAGAACTGATAGTGGCAGTGCAGCTTATCACTGTGAACAGCTGGAATCTTGTGTGTGTGTGTGTATTGTAACAATGTGTTGATCACATGTACTGAAAACATATCTATTTATTTAAAAGGTTCAGTTATAAGAATGTGTTCTTTAAAGGGACGTTATAGTGGAAATATTGCATGTTATAGTTTGTGCAATTTCCACTGCTGAAGGTCTTACCAGCTGTTGCCACTCAGCACCAGCATTTTACTTTAATATGTGTTTAACCCATGCAAAGGGTTATCATGGGAGTCCAGTGCTATAATTGTTCCAATATAATGGTCCTTTAATCGGACATGAAACCCACATTGTTTTCTTTTATGATTCAGATAGAGCATATGATTTTAAACAACATTCCAATTTACTTCTATTATCCAATCTGTTTCTCTCATACTATTGTGATATCATTTGGTTCTAAAGCCTTTATGGAAGTGATTGACAAACAGCATTAGTCATTGTGGATAATTTATGGCTGCAGTGTTCTCAGAGGGGGTATTTTTTTAACCTTGATGTTTTTACTACAGCAGAAGTCTTTAAAGTTTTTATGTGGAAGAGGGCGGGATGAGTTGTTTTGCGGGTACAAATGGCTCATTGCTGCTTTCAACAGGCGCTGTTTCCTGCCTATCATAGGTAGCCTTTTGTCGCTTGAAGTAGGTAGAAACTTCCTAGAAGCCTTGGTGTTCCCCTTTATAAAAGGGCATCCCTTGCATTAAAAGTGCAGAATATATTTCATTTTTTCTCCTATTCTCCTTTTGTCTGATTCCAAAAATCAAGTGAGACATGCACATAAATATTCTTCTGGTTCTAGCCTTGCTAAGAAGGATCTTGTTTTCTGATTGATATATATATATATATTATGGAATTACTGTTTACTTTACCCGTTCCCTTGTTTCAATTTCAGGGCCCTTTTCATTAGCAAGAGCTGAAATTGTTACCACTTTCAGACTGATTGCCAACTCCTTAGTACTCCTTAGGTTTGTGGACAAGTTCATTTTACAATATGCAGACTCATCCTGATGATATTTAAAGGGGCATTATGCAGATTCAACTTGGTGATAAGGTGCATTCAACACATTGTAATTATAAGAAAAGGAATAGATGTTCATTAATTTCACATTTATTGAAATCTAAGATTAAATTGTTTTTTCCTGAGAAAGGCAATGGGTCCCTACCATTTGGTTTTATTATTTATTTATAAACCTGCATTAAACAGTGATTTGACACCTTGGTTACCCTGAACACTGAGAAATCAAAGGGTAAATCACTGCAGTGACTTGCCTAGAGTACACTTGGGTAAACCCCTTTACTTTTCAGAACATCCTTGTAGAAGTATCTTAACCATTGGTTAGCTGGAAAAAAAAAACATCTGGGCATTTACGTTTCATCATTGCTGCAAACCATACCTACAGGTTTAACCCTCTCCGTTGCCCTTACTCACATAAGTGAACTGGTGCACTAACTGAAGAGTTTTAAGGTTAGGAATTTTGGTTAAACTAACTTTGTGCAAAATTAAAATACAACCAAAAATGGGGCGGAGCCGGCTGGCGACTAACATGGCCGCTTAAACCATGAGCTTCGAGCACTGGCAGCAACCCATAGCGAATCCTGCCAACAAGCAGCCACAAGAACTTGCCACAATAGCAGCATCGGCTGGATGAGGCGTCTGTGTCTATCCGAAGACAGTCCGATGTTTACAACATAGTAAGGAAGGCAGGTGCGGGGATCACGAGTGCTCACTACACGTGGGCACGGAATGAGCTGGAGGACTAAAGGTAATCACTGCACTACTTGCATACCGCTGACAAGTTCCTTGCATCCGGAGCTAAGTCCCTAACTCTAAATAACCACTCCCGATAATTGTGGGAAATCGACAAGCGCAGACCCCTGACTTTATGTAAGAGGCCTACAACCACACCGCACACCTGCCTAACTAACCTAGGAGGATAAGACATACACACACTCTTAACCCAAGACAATACAAATATGGCTACAGATAGCAGAGATGGCAAAGTAAAGTAGCTCCATAGGTCTAAAGGTACAACCATATGTAAAGAAAGGCGACCATAAACCTCATACCACGTGGTCATAAGCATAGCCTGGTGGGCCTGCAACAGCCTGCATACTACATAGGTCAGCATCTAAACGCACTGAGCCCAACCATAGCTCTTGTGGAGCGCTGTTCTGAACTTTCAGTAAATAAAGATTAATACTTACATTGTCCCAGGGGTGCTTAAACATTCACTCCGTAGCACTGGTGGACCCCACATGCACAGGGCCTTACTAAAGGCCGCAAGCCTGACATCTATTGGAGGGACCTAACTTTTAAACCCAGAGACACACATTAACCAGCACGGTGACAGGGATCCCTGGGGTACCCCATAAAAAGTTAATCTTATTAGACAGAGAGATTCACCCTCCCTCTCTTGACTGCAGAGACAATACTTGGCGACCTAAAGCCCTAATAGTGCTCAGATACACTGCTAGGCCCTGCCTATCGTATATGCCCTATAATAAGACAACGTATCTGCACTACTTCAATGGCCTCAAGGAGAACCCCTAGACAGGATAAAGCGGCAAAAGAAGCAACCACCACTGGCAAACTTAACAATTTTTTCAAAATACTAGAATCATCGGCAGAGGCCAGCATAGACCCTCACAGCCAAGAAATGGGGGACACTAACACAGGTACAACCCCGCTTTCCCAGCAGGACAAAGAACCTATCGCCAAAGCCGATCTGATAAATCTTCCCACCAAAGGTGATTTAGCCTTGTTACTCATAAAAGATGGCCTCACGGAGGTCAAGAAGGACATCTCGTATCTGGGAGATAGGATTTTATATTTAGAAGAAAACGCTGAACTGGTGAGCAGGGAATTGGACTCACAATCGCACCATTGAAATACAAGGCCAAATAATGCAACAGCTGCAGCTACACCTTGAAGACCTAGATAACTGGGTAGGCGAAACAATGCAAGAATAAGAGGGGTCCCAGAATCCATAGCCCTTAACCAACTATCCTTGTACCTGCAACGGCTGTTTTGCTACCTTTTACAGAGTGAAGACATCTCTCTGTTACCTTTAGAAAGTGCTCACAGGGCTCTTAAAACCAAACCACCACGGGGCATTGTTTTAAAATTTCAAGCGTTCACGGATGAAGAAATAATTATGGAGACCTCAAGAAAAGTAAAAACCATCACTTTCGAAGGAAACGACAGCCAAATTTATGTGGATCTGAGCCCAATTACGCTGAACTAAAGGAGAGAAGTAAAATTCTTAACAAACCATCTCCAAAATCTAAAGATTCCCCTTCAGTATCAAAGTGTTAAAAGGCACTCAAATGATCATTTATAAGACTCCGGATGACTTGGACTCTTTTTGTGAACAGTTGGGAATATCTCAACCACAGCTGCCACCTCTCAATTCCCCACCAACATCAAGAGATCAATCTCCTTCAGCCCGTTCAAAACCTCCATGGCTAGAATGGATTAAATTTAAACCAGAAAAGACCCAAGATGACCCAGAACCTAAAATCCAAGACAACAGATCCCCCGTGAGACAGTCCTGAGTTCCACACGGACATAAAACCTAAAGGCAATACCTGGAAAGGTGACCTTGTCTCATTGGGGGTCTTGCATACTTCAAATGATGTCCCTAGGGGCGCCTACATGAGATTATTGACTTGGCTAAATTAAAGGCTAGGATTGATTATTAAAATAACGTAACTGCTAGCAGTACTCTGCTGGCATTACCTTAACAGTATTATAGCCCTCCTCAAAGGGTTCTGCCCACTAGTGAGGTATTAGGTTTTGTCCCTCGCTAGATACCCCCCTATTGACCTTTTGGTAGAGCAGCTACTCAGTGTAGCTGCCGGTATTGTTGTTATTGTTATAATTATATAAGGATTGTTTACTTTGTTCAAAAGGTTACTAAAGATACTATTTTCTTGTTTTTTGTTACTATACTGTATTCCACAGGTTCCTATTACTCCATCGTCTTTTCTACCACCTCAGAGCAGCCACATAAGGTATGTTAATTGTACTATACACTACTCACGTCTCACTACACAACTTATAGTGCCGGGGATGGGGAGCCCCCTAGAAGACAGAGTGCTTCCTAACACAATACAACACCCTCCTTTCTCCCAGAATTTTTAATGACCGAACGCACACTTAAATTGACCATCCAAAATGCAAACGGACTAAATTCCCCTACAAAGCGGTCGGTGGCACTTAATTGGTTCACCAAACACAAAAGTAAGATTGTCTTTGTTCAAGAGAACCCAAATTTACGTCTAAACTATTCACGGTATTTTTTTTTTTAGTTCGCACAAATCTAAAAAAAATGAACGGTGTAGGAATATTGCTACATAAATCTGTCCCTTTCCAAATTATCCAGCAATATTCTGATAACGAAGGTCGTTTTTTTATATTAGTTGGGCTTTTGTAATATAAAGTAGTTACATTAGCCAATGTCTACACACCAAATTTAGATCAGACTCGTTTTTTTCTAACGCTTTATTGGGGAGCTGCTAGTGGTTTCCAAAGGCACAACAATACTGGCTGGTGTCTTTAATATAGCTCAAAATCCTACATTGGATTGCTTGCAGGCTCTCAATGTTCGCTTAAAAACATTGCGCAATACTTGAGGTCAGCCACACTAGTCAAGTCTGTCTCGGATCTTGGAGTGGGCAAAGTCCCACAGCTGTTCGCTCTCAGCGATTCACATTCCCGGTGTGGACAACTGGGAAGCAGACTTTGTCAGCATGCAATTCTTCCATCCGGGGGAATGGTCTCTTCACCCCGAAATGTTTGCGGAGATTTGTCACAGATGGGGAACTCCGGAGACAAATCTCATGGCATCCAGACATTTTGATTGCTCTATCGTTGCCGAGGAGGACGTGGTTTGCGGATTTGTTGGGGATGTCATCCTTTCCGCCGTGGAGGTTACCGTGTCGCATGGATCTGCTGAGATTGAACGCCTAGTCTTGGCCAAGAGAGGCTTCTCAGAAAGTGTAACACTCTAATTCAGGCAAGGAAGACGGTCACTCACCGCATCTACCATAAGGTGTGGAGGACTTGCTTGTCCTGGTGTGAGAAGCATGGATATCCTTGGCATAAGATGAAGGTTTCCAGGATTCTGTCCTTTTCTCCAAGACGGTTTGGAGAAGGGTCTTGCCGCGAGTTCCTTAAAGGGACAGATTTCGGCATTATCAGCCTTGTTGCATAGGAGAGTCGCTGAGCTCCCTGACATCCAATCTTTTGTTCAGGCTCTGTCTAGAATCAGGCCTGTCTTTAGACAGTCTGCTCCTCCATGGAGCTTAAATTTGGTCCTTAAGGTATTGCATAGGGTTCTGTTTGAGCCTATGCATGCCATTGACATTAAGATTCTGTCCTGGAAGGTTCTCTTCCTATTGGCCATTGCATTGGCACACAGAGTATCTGAACTGGTTGCCTTGCAATGTGAGCCTCCTTATCTGGTTTTTCATGCGGATAAGGCTGTGCTTCGCACTGGTTTGGGGTTTCTTCCCAAGGTGGTGTCTAACCGTAACATCAATCAGGAAATAGTGGTTCCTTCTTTGTGTCCTAACCCATCTTCTTTTAAGGAGAGGTTACTTCATAATCTGGATATGGTTTTTGCTCTGAAGTTCTATATTCAGGCTGCAAATGTTTTCAGACAGTCTACATCTCTTTGTGGTGTATTCAGGGAAGTGCAAGGGGCAGAAAGCCTCTTCTACTTCATTGTTCTTTTGATTGAGGAGCTTGATTCGCTTGGCCTATGAGACAGTGGGACATAAGCCTCCTCAGAGGATCACGGCTCATTCAACTATATCTGTGGCTTCGTCTTGGGCCTTCAAGAATGAGGCCTCTATGGAGCAAATTTTGTAAGGCGGCTACCTGGTCCTTCTTGCACACTTTTACAAAGTTTTACAAATTTTGTTTTTGCTTCTGCGGAAGCTGTTTTTGGGAGAAAGATTTTGCAGGCTGTGGTGCCCTCAGATTAGGATCCACCTTTTACCCTCTTGGTTTCATTCAGTGTCCTCTAGAGCTTGGGTATATGTTCCCAAAAGTAATGAATGAAGCCGTGGACTCTCCTCCCCTTTAGATGGAAAACATAAATTATGCTTACCTGATAATTTAATTTCCATCGAGGGGAGGAGAGTCCACGGCTCCCGTCCGTATCTCTGATGGGCGGAACTAAATTTCTTCTGGCACCATTTTATACCCTGATATTTCTCCTACTGTTCCTTGTTCCCTTGGCAGAATGACTGGGGGATGAGGGAAGTGGGGGAGGTATTTAAGCCTTTGGCTGGAGTGTCTTTGCCTCCTCCTGGTTCTTATTTCCCAACAGTAATGAATGAAGCCATGGACTCTCCTCCCCTCGATGGAAATGGTGCGACTCCTTATCGGATTTGATAAAGGTGCTAAGATTTCTGTTTTTTTCAGTGCAGACCTGTCGGGCTCTCTGGCTGAAATCCTGGTCTGCGGATATGACTTCTTAGTCTAGACTCATTTCTCTTCCTTTTAAGGGAAACATTTTATTTGGTCCAGGCCTGAACTCCATTATCTCTATGGTTACAGGGGGCAATGGTTCCTTTCTACCGCAGGATAAAAAGAACAAGTCTAAAGGACAAGGCTCTATTTTTCGTTCTGAGAAATCCCAACGACGACGGTCCTCTTCTAAGCCCGAGCACGCCAAGAGTACTTGGAAGCTAGCTCAATCCTAGAATAAATCCAAGGAGAGCAAGAAGCCTGCCAAGTCCACGTCGGCATGAAGGGGCAGCCCCGGATCCGGCGCTGGATTGTGTAAGGGCAGACTGTCGCTGTTTTCAGACGCTTGGTTCAGGGACGTGCAGGATTCATGGGTCCTGGAGGTCATAGCTCAGGGATACAAGATAGGTTTCAATTCTCAACCACCCAAGGGCAGATTTCTTCTTTCAAGCCTCTCTTCAAAGTCAGAAAAGAGGGAAGCCTTTCTGTGGTGTGTGTGTGGGATCTGTCCTCCCTAGGGTTCATTGTCCCGGTTCCTATTGAAGAAAGAGGTTTGGGATACTATTCAAACCTGTTTGTGGTCCCAAAGAAGGAGGGAACTTTCCACCCGATTCTGGACCTGAAATGCTTAAACAGGTTTCTAAATGTCCCCTCGTTCAAGATGGAGACAATAAGGTCCATCCTTCCTCTAGTTCAGGAAGGACAGTTCATGATCACTATACATCTGAAGAATGCTTACCTTCATGTGCCAATCCAAAAGGATCACTATCAGTTCCTAAGGTTTGCGTTCCTGGACCAACACTTTCAGTTTATTGCACTTCCATTTGGTCTAGCTACTGCTCCAAGAATCTTTACAAAGGTTCTAGAGGCTCTTCTGGCCATTGCCAGAACCCGGGGTATAGCAGTAGCTCCCTACTTAGACAATATTCTGGTACAAGCACCATCTTTTCGTCTGGCGGAGGATCATTCAGTATCTCTTCTCTCTCTTCTTCGATCTCATGGATGGAAGATAAACTTAGAAAAGAGTTCTCTGATTCCAAGCACCAGGGTAGAATTCCTGGGTACTATAATAGACTACAGACCAGACCAGACAGAGATGTTGCATGCTAGCTTCAGCATGTCTTGCCCTCCGGACGACCTCCTTAATGCCATCTGTGGCTCATTGTATGGAGGCAATTGGTCTCACTGTGTCCAGCATGGACATAATTCCCTTTGCCAGGTTCCGTCTCGACCGTTACAGCTGTGCATGCTTAGGCAGTGGAACGGCGATCATTCGGATCTGTCTCAACAGATTTCCCTGGAGAACTGGTCGAGAGAATTGCTCTCCTGGTGGCTCTGTCCAGATCATCTGTCCCGAGGGACCTCCTTTCTAAGACCATCCTGGGAGATTGTGACTACGGACACAAGTCTATCAGGATGGGGAGCTGTTTGAGGTGCCAGAAAGGCACAGGGACTTTGGTCTCCGGAGGAATGCTCCCTCCCGATCAACATTCTAGAACTTCGAGCAATCTTCAATGCTCTGAAGGCTTGGCCTCTTCTGGGTTTGTCCCGATTTATCGGATTCCAATTAGACAATATAACCTCGGGGCTTACATCAACCATCAGGGTGGAACGAGAAGCTCCCTAGCAATGAGGGAAGTATCTCAGATTCTGGAGTGGGCGGAAGCCCACAGCTGTTTGCTGTCAGTGATCCACATTCTGGGTGTGGACAGCTGGGATGCGGATTTTCTTGGCAGACGATCCTTTCATCCGGGGGAATGGTCTCTCTATCCCAAAGTGTTTGCGGAGATATGCTACAGGTAGAGGATGCCGGAGATGGACCTCATGGCGTCTCTTTTCAATTCCGCGAAGGACGTGGTTCACGGATCTAGTGGGGATGTCATCTTCTCCTCCATGGAAGTTACCTTGTCGCAGGTATCTGCTGAAACAAGGTTCTTTTGTTAATCAAAATCTAGATTCTCTGAGGCTGACTGTGTGGAGATTGAAAGCTTAGTCCTAGCCAAGAGAGGTTTTTCTGAAAGAGTTATTGATACTCTTATTCAAGCTCATAAGCCGGTTACTCGTTGCATCTATCATAAGGTGTGGAGAACCTACTTACTTATTCTGGTGTGAAAATCGTGGATTCCTCTGGCATAAAGTTAAGGTTGCCAGGATCCTATTGTTTCTCCAGAATGGGCTGGAGAAGGGTCTTTCTCCCATTTCCCTGAGGGGACAGATTTCGGCCCTCTCTGTTTTACTGCACAAGAGGCACTCGGAGCTTCCAGAAGTACAGTCTTTTTTTAATAAGGCTCTGATTAGGATTAGGCCGTGTTCAGATCTAAGGCTCCTCCCTGGAGTCTGAATCTTGTTCTTAAGGTTTTGCAGCGGGCTCCATTTGAGCCTATGGGGCATATTAATCAAGCTCCGTACGGAGAGGTTTGCCGGAAACAGAAGTTATGAAGCAGCGGTCTAAAGACTCCATAACCTGTCCGACTGCTCTGAGGTAGCGGACAGAGATCAACCCGATCGGGTTGATTGACACCCTCTCCTAGCGGCCGATTGGACGCCAATCTTCAGGGGGCAGTATTGCACCAGCAGTTCACAAGAACTGCTGATACAATGATAAATGCTGAGAGCGTATTCTGTCGACATTTATCGATGTGCAGTGACATGATACGCTACATTGCATCATGTCCGCTCGCACTATAATAAATTGACAAATTAAGTTGTTATCCTGGAAGGTTCTTTTTCTACTAGCTATTGCTTTTGCGCACAGAGTATCTGAGGTTGCTGCCTTGCAATGTGAGCCTCCTTATCTGGTGTTCCATTCTGACAAGGCTGTCCTATGTACTAAGTTAGGGTTTCTCCCTAAGGGTCGTGTCAGACCGCAACATCAATCGAGATTGTGGTTCCTTCTTTGTTTCCTAATCCTTCTTCTTTGAAGGAATGTTTGCTTCATAATTTGGACGTGGTTCGAGCCTTGAAGTTCTATCTTTAGGCTACTAAGGATTTTAGACATTCTCTTTCCTTGTTTGTTGCCTATTCTGGGAAGCGTAAGGGGCAGAGGGTCTCTGCGACTTCCTTTTCTTTTTGGTTAAGGAGTGTTATCCGCTTAGTTTATGAGACAGCGGGACATAAGCCTCCTCCGAGAATTACGGCTCATTCTACTAGAGCAGTGACTTTCTCTTGGGCCTTTAAGAACGAGGCTTCTATGGATCAGATTTGTAAGGCAACTACCTGGTCCTCCTTACACATTTTTTCTAAATTTTACAAGTTTGATGTTTTTGCTTCTGCTGAAGCATCCTTCGGGAGAACGGTTTTGCAGGCTGTGGTGCCCTCAGATTAGGGTCCGCCTCTCTATTTGTCCCTCCCGTTTTCATTTAGTGTCCTCTAGAGCTTGGGTATAAGTTTCCCAACAGTAAAGAATGAAGCCGTGGACTCTCCTTATATTAAGAAAAAAAAACACATAAATTATGCTTACCAGATAATTTAATTTCCTTCTGTATAAGGAGAGTCCACGGCCCCCGCCCGTGTTCTCCGATGGGCTTCCCACTAAATTATATTATTCTTCTGGCACCTTTTTATAACCTGATATATTGCTCCTACTGTTTCTTGTTCCCTCAGCAGAATGACAGGGGGATGGGGGAAGTGGGATAGTTATTTAAGCCTTTGGCTGTGGTGTCTTTGCCTCCTCCTGGTGGCCAGGTTCAGTATTTCCTAGTAGTAAGGAATGAAACCGTGGACTCTCCTTATACAGAAGGAAATTAAATTATCTGGTAAGCATAATTTGTTTTTGTCTGCATCACCTGAAGAGTAAAAAACCTTTTTCATATCTGATATGTGGGCAGTATAAATGTATTTCCAATTTACCTCTATAATCTTATTTTCTTTGTTCTCCTGGTTTCGTTTTTTTGAAAGCATACCTAGGTAGACCCAGGGGGCAGCAATGCACTACTGAAAGCTGGCTGCATTTAAATGCATCTTATTATTGTCTTATGTGTCTTATGTGTTCAGCTAGCTCCCAGTAGTGCATTGATATTCCTTTAACAAAGAATACAAAGAGAATACAGCAAATATGATAATAGATGTACATTTGCATTATGGATCTGAATCATGAAAGAAAATGTTTTCACCTTGGTGAGCTGAATACATTTTGAGGTAAAACATTTTCCTTTTTTTTGCAGAGAGATGTTCAGGTGATATTTTCCTATGTCCTTTTTACATTTTTGGTGCATCACTTTCAAGTGATTACGCATATGGCAGTGTTCTCCACAGGACATTTTGCCAGACAGGTGGCATTATGAAGTAGCCATGTGAGGGCAGTGTAATATTTTCTACTATTATATTTTCTGTAATTTATAAATGTTTATAAGCAATGCTAAGCACAAATTAACATAAATTAATGTGTGCAACAAACATTGATAAATGTTTATTAGCTAATTTGCATAATATTGGCTTACATTTTAGCTGGGTGGTCAGAAAAATCTGCTGGGTGTTATGCCCATTAAATAGGTCACAGGGAGACCACGGGGTAATATGTCTCTTTAAGAAGGGTGGAGTTTTTGTCAAATCCCTTCCTTTTGTTTGCATCAGGGTTTTGGCAAAGTGAGGGCTGTTGCTGATACTGTACCTGGCCTGTGTATTTAAATGTTAGACCTTTCCTCACACCATTTGTTAATCCAAAAAGCAAAGCTGCGCTATCATCCTGAAATATTCAAGCTGCTTTAATGGGGTGGGAGGATGCCCAGCTGTGTGTGGGAGAATGTAGAACAGCTTGTTACAGTGCAATGCATTTTCCATTAACTCTTCCTGTGTAAGAATCACATTTGAGTCCATTGTCATTTCTCTTTGACCCTCCCCCCACAGCACTTTATCAACACATTATTAGAGAAATAGATAATAAACTCTTTTTAAAAAAAATTTTTGTTTCCAAACATTACCTTCCTTTATATAGTATTGTGATGAACATTTTAATAGTGAGTGGTCATTGGCTAGCAGTGATTGATGGGAAATGGGAATGGTGGGCTCAGCTTTATCTGTTATCAATCTTTAAATGGAACTGAAATATTTGAAAATATCTTGTGATTTTTATGTTTGGCAATTAAACAACCCATAGTTACAGAGCATTAAAATGTGCTAGACCCAGGGATGTAGTTTGACCCAGGCCAACTAGGCCCGTGCCTAGGGTAGCAATATTTAGGTTGTAGTATTTATTAAGAGGTAGGCTTATGGTATAATACTTTCACACTCTCTTCTTTCCAGGTATGTAATATATATTATTATTATTATTTTTTTTTACAAATCATGACTACCTAGTTCTGCATAAATCTTCATATATCCTCCAATTGTGAAATACATTAAATAAATATAAGCTAAAATGGTTTGGTGTGGGGTAACATTTTCTTATGCTTCTCTGCATTTCAGTCTGTGGATCCTGTAATCCACAGGTCCATGTGAGGGATGAATCCTTTCAAACCTTGTGAGCTGCCCTGCTGGCGGGCAGACTGTGATGGAGGTTGGTGCTACTTTTATTTTTCTGATATAGAGAAAGTTTAGAAAAGTTTTGGCACTTATGTGGTTAATTTTGGGATGTTAATCCTGCTTATGTGCAGGTTTTTTATTGTGGCAGTTTAGTTTTTGTGGGGCACTGTGAGAGGATATTGGCTATATTTAGGAGTGCTGTTCAGCTCTCCTTGTTAAGACTCATTATTTTGTGTTTGGATGGGGAGGTATGGACTGCTTGGTGTTTAAGCGAGTCATGCACTTTTTTTTCCTTACGGCGGCTGTTTGCAGTGTTAAGTGTAATGCCAGCCGGGAGGTGGTTGGGTACGCCCACGATGGGCAGAGTTTCCTTGGCGCGAGTTTTGCACGCTCTTCCTGTGTATTTCTGTTTCGTTGCGGAAGTGAGAGGTTGTTTAGAGTCTTCTTTCATTTGCAAAGCGATTGCTGATATTCCTCTGGTTCAAAATTTAAAGTCCGGATTGCTTGGATTTTCCTCCGGTCTGGGCAGGTCAGGTAAGCACCTCTGCAAGCCTTGTAGAGGTGTGAGGAGCAGGGGTTCTGGGTTTATTTTTTGTCATTCTTTAGTAACGTTTTTCTCTTTAAGTGATAGCAATGTTTTTTTTTTTGTTTTTTTTGCTGAATTTTTTTTCTTATTGTTATAATATTTGTGTGCTAGAGATGGACCAAGAGGACCTGCAAGCTGTCACTTGCACTTTATGTTTAGATGGATGCAGGGTATGGCTACTCATATATCCTCAGCAGTATCTGAGGCTTTGTCTGCTTTTCCTGTGTTGCAGGGGAAGCGCAAAAGGAAATTTAAGGTTTCTGATTCTGTTGCAGTTTTGTCCAGTGTTTCTTCCCATAGGTCTGAGGAGGAAGACACTTCTGTGGGTGAAATTTCAGACTCTGACAGTGTAATTCCTTCCTCTGATTCTGAGGTTGTTTCCTTCAGGTTTAAGCTTGAGCATCTCCGTTTGTTACTCAAGGAGGTTTTGGCGACTTTGGACAATTTTGACTCTACGGTCATTGTTACTCCTAAGAAGTCTAGTAAGCTTAATAGGTTTTTTGAAGTTCCTTCAGTGGTGAAAGTCTTTCCTGTTCCAGATCGTGTTTCTGAGATTATTGCATGGAAGTGAGAGAAGCCTGGGATTCCTTTTTCTCCTTCTCCTATTTTTAGGAAGATGTTTCCTATTGCGGATTCTGTCAAGGATTCTTGGCAGGCGGTTCCTAAGGTAGAGGGAGCAATTTCCACCTTGGCTAAGAGAACCACTATTCCTATTGAGGATAGTTGTTCTTTTAAGGATCCCATGGATAAGAAGTTGGAGGCTTTGCTTAAAAGGATGTATGTTCACCAGGGGTTCCAATGGCAGTCTGCTGTGTGTATTGCTATGGTTACCAGTGCGGCTGCATATTGGTTTGATGCGTTGTCTGATTCTATTCAGCAGAATACTCCTTTTGAGGAGATTCAGTATATAATTAAGGCTTTAAAATTGGCCAATTCCTTTATTGTGGATGCTTCTTTACAGGTCATCAAGTTGGAAGCATAGATTTCAGGCTCTGCTCTTCTGGCGCACAGGGCCCTATGGTTAAAGTCCTGGCGCACAGGGCCCTATGGTTAAAGTCCTGGTCTGTGGATGCATCATCTAAATCTAAGCTTTTGTCCATTCCTTACAAGGGTACGACCTTGTTTGGGCCGGGTTTGGCTGAGATTATTTCTGATATTACGGGAGGGAAGGGGCATTCTCTCCCTCAGGAAAAGAGAAATAAACAGAAGGGTTGTCAGAGTAATATTTGTTCCTTTCGTAACTTCTCTGGTAAGTCTTCCTCTTCTTTCTCCAAGCAGGATCAGTCCAAGCCCTCTTGGAAGTCCAATCAGTCCTGGAGCAATGGGAAGAAATCTAAGAAGCCCATTGCTGACTCAAAATCAGCATGAAGGGTCTGCCTCGATCCGGGAATGGATCGAGTGGGTGGCAGACTTTCCCTTTTCGCTCAGGCTTGTCTATCCTTAATCTCAGTAGCATGCCGTTGGTAGCAGCGGTCTAACTGGGGACTTTGTTCCTCATTGATCCTTCCTTTCTCTTCCAGAAGTCTGGGACTTCTGTCTCTGTCTTTGACTAGCCTTGGGGCTGGGACCATTATCCTGGAGGGAAGGTTGGGGATCGGTTACTCTATGCAGTGTTGACCATTTTCTAGTGTTGGTCCTCTCCTTTGTGGGAGGACTTTAGACGTCCTCCTCTTTTCTACTGACGTTTTGTCTACCGCCACACTTCTCTGATTGTGACCCGTCTAATCTGGGAAGATAAGCAGGGTCAGGCCCGGTCAGTACCTTGATGGGAGTATATCTGGGAACACCGGGTGCGGTAGTGCTGGGAGGGGGCGCTCATTGGAGCATCACAGAGGTAAAACGTGTATTTCTATAACAGTGCTGGTTATGCAAAACTGGGGATTGGGGAATTTTCTTTAAGATTCATCATTTGTGAGTTTTTGGCAGCCATGACGCCTTAAAGTAAGCGTTGATGTATATCCCCCAAATCTTCTACTACAGGTGATTTACCTACAGTTTAAGCTGCGGTTAAACCAGTTTAGGTTTCTGATTTCTCTTCTTCGCTCTCTGAGAGTGAATTGTCTTCAGAAGACTTGTCTTCACACTATCAAGAACCTGAGGTCGTAACCTTTAATTACAAGGAAAAAGGTAAAAATTGAAACAAAACAAGACTTCTCCTTTCAGTGCAACGTCTACATCCAGACCCATTGCTGGTAGAGGGCATGTTAAATCTTTTTTTTTTTTTTTAGAACACATTGAGTCTATTGTATGATGAGAATATAAATGGTCACTTGACCAATGGAATTCGTAACATGTCATCCCGCCAAAAAAAGGCCGTTTTGTTACCGCCTAATGTTTTAAAATGTGTATATGCAGCGTGATGACATTTAGGCGATATACACATTTTAAAACATTAGGCGGTAACAAAACGGCCGTTTTTTGGCGAGATGACATGTAATGAATCCCATTGGTCAAGAGACCATTTATATTCTCATCATACAATAGCCTCAATATATCTTGAACCATCTACAGCTATTTGCACTGTGATGGTGTAACCAGCTACAGCTAATTGCTTTTGACTGTATGCTAACAATCTTTGAAGTGCCTTCAGTGGTTTGGGCTAGCAATGGTAGGTCAGCTTTCCTCATGGAAGCTGGTCATTGAGAGCTGTTTTCTAGCTGCTGGGATAGTTATCCTGTTTCTGCTGTCTCTGCCTGTCTAGCCTGCGGTCTAGATATGTTATGAGGCGACGGGGGACTCATGGTTTCCTGGAGTACCTTAGGGTATGGTACAGGATCAGGGATATGAGGGTGTTCTTGGAGTCCCTTTTGGGACATGTTTCCCTGTGTTTGTATCCCTTTTTCTCTGTCCTTGTGTTCTAGGGTGCTCGTTTCCCTGGGCATTATTGTAAGACAACCATGGGTTGTTTTATATGTGTTGAGTGGGAGAAGTTCTTATGGATTTTTCCTGGACTCTGGTTTCACTTTTGGGGGCAGATGCGGTCTTTGTCTTTGGCCGGGTACCTTATTGGGAGTCGTGTTCCGTGGGGCGAAAGTCTCAGGGGTTGTTTGGGTTTGACAGACTTTGGGACTGAGTGGTCTTTAGTTTGGCTTGCTGGCGGTGTAACTAATGTGCAGTTACCCGGGCTTGGGTTCTCTCCCGTGTTGTTTGTTCTTAATTTTTAGGGTGTTGACTTGACTAATTCAGGCTGTGGTGCCTTTCAAAGGGGCCGCCTTTTATACCCACCCGTTGTTTACATTCAGTGTCCTCTAGCTTGGGTATTGTTTTCCCAAAAGTAATGAATGCAGCTATGGACTTTTCCCTTTTAAGAAGAAAAAAATAAATTATGCTTACCTGATAATTTCATTTTCTTCTGAGGCGGCTGTACTTTTTTTGTTCTTCTGGCACCTTTTTTTCACCCTGATATTTTTCCTACTGTTCCTTGTTCCCTTGGCAGAATGACTGGGAGATGAGGGAAGTGGGGGAGGTATTAAAGCCTTTGACTGGGGGTTTTTGCCTCCTCCTGGTGTCCAGGTTCTGTATTTCCTAAAACTAATGAATGCAGCTGTGGACTCTTCCCTTCAGAAGATAATGAAATTATAAGGTAAGCATAATTTATGTTTTTGCTACAGTGAGGAATGTGTTGCCCATAACTGAGTGCGCTTCTTCAGCCCCTGCTTCACTATGCCGGCAGCCATTGACCGCTATAGTCACCTACAGCTCTACTGATCAGTTTCCAGGGGGGACTGAGATTAACTTTATACTTGGAGCAATTGGGGGCAGCTGTAAAAAAGAGAACACTTTTGTCATAATAGCAACATTTTTGGAACATTTGATAAGCATTATATTCCTCTACAATATATGGTGCTTGTTTTCTGTGCAATGCTATTTCACTACTTTACTGTAAATCAATTTAATCCCTATCCAATGTATACTACACCACCTACTAAGTTTTCTCTCCAGGGCTTAAAGATTACTTAAAGGGACAGTCAAGTCCAAAAAAAACTTTCATGAGTTAAATAGGGAATGTAATTTTAAACAACTTTCCTATTTACTTTTATCACAACTTTTGCCTTGTTCTCTTTGTATTCTTAGTTGAAACCTAATTCTAGGAGGTTTATATGCTAATTTCTTAGACCTTGAAGACTGCCTCTAATCTGAATGCATTTTGACCACTAGAGGGCATTAGTTCATGTGTTTCATATAGATTACATTGAACTCATGCACGTGAAGTTACCCTTGAGCCAGCACTGATTGGCTAAAATGCATGTCTGTCAAAAGAACTGAAATAAGGAGTCAGTCTGCAGAGGCTTAGATACAAGGTAATCACAGAGGTAAAACGTGTATTTCTATAACAGTGCTGGTTATGCAAAACTGGGGATTGGGGAATTTTCTTTAAGATTCATCATTTGTGAGTTTTTGGCAGCCATGACGCCTTCAAGTAAGCGTTGAGGTATATCCCCCAAATCTTCTACTACAGGTGATTTACCTACAGTTTAAGCTGCGGTTAAACCAGTTTAGGTTTCTGATTTCTCTTCTTCGCTCTCTGAGAGTGAATTGTCTTCAGAAGACTTGTCTTCACACTATCAAGAACCTGAGGTCGTAACCTTTAATTACAAGGAAAAAGGTAAAAATTGAAACAAAACAAGACTTCTCCTTTCAGTGCAACGTCTACATCCAGACCCATTGCTGGTAGAGGGCATGTTAAATCTTTTTTTTTTTTTTAGAACACATTGAGTCTATTGTATGATGAGAATATAAATGGTCACTTGACCAATGGAATTCGTAACATGTCATCCCGCCAAAAAAAGGCCGTTTTGTTACCGCCTAATGTTTTAAAATGTGTATATGCAGCGTGATGACATTTAGGCGATATACACATTTTAAAACATTAGGCGGTAACAAAACGGCCGTTTTTTGGCAAGATGACATGTAATGAATCCCATTGGTCAAGAGACCATTTATATTCTCATCATACAATAGCCTCAATATATCTTGAAAACCGCTCTCTCAAGGGCTGAAATGCGTTGATCAAACCCAAACCAGGAATTATGAGGCTTGTATTTTCTCCCCAGGGTTCGTCTAAACATTATTGGTGAGTAGTTTTTCAATATACTCCAACTTTTAGACAATATTTTGCACATTTTAGTTTTTTCTGTTTGCCTTTCAGGTATTCCCATTGACCCACATCATTTTTATTTTTAATTTTTTAAACACTTTCTTTACACTTAACTCAGGGTTACTATAACACTCTTAGGATCACTGTGACTACTCCAGGGATACGGATCAAGTGGACCTTTTTGTCATTATTTGAATTAAGGACATCATTTTATAACACATTTTTTCTATTTTTTCTATTTTACATGTGTACACATCATTTTTACACACCTAGGTGTTCTAAAGACATTTATTTATTTATGTGCACCTTTTTGCACATTTCTGTTTAGGAATAACCACATCCAGCTGCGCCTGGTATTTGGCTTCCTAACCCATATATCCTATTTTTGTTTTTTATGTCTTTGTGCTATTATTAAATATGTTTTTAATGAGTTTTAACTCCTAATATATTTAATCTATAGGTATATACCCCTAGATATATTTGTTAATACAGATTTATTCCTCATATCTATTAACCTTTATTGCATTCATTTTCCTGTTTGCATACTTTAGCCTTTGGCGCTCCTATTCTATGTGTTCTCAGTTTACTGTTTATTTTCAGTTAGGGGATCTCTTTTATAGTGAGCTTGTATGCTCAACTAGGCACAGTCAACTACATCACATTTGTAATAATTGTTCAGATCAAACAGGAGGGATTTTAGCAATGTTTAATAGCTTCTTGCTTGGCCCGCAGGACGGAGTATACAGACTTGGTTCAGATATCCAGCACTCCTTCGTGGTGTCTTCCTTACATCTGCTATCAAGGGCCTTTCTTTTATCAAAATCTTCAATCTCTCAAGTTGACTACTTGAAGATTTAACGCTTAGTTCTTTTCCAAAGTTGTTTCTCTGACTTTGTAGTGGATACTTTAATTCAGGCTCGCAAGCCTAGTCATTGAAAAATTTACCACACGGTGTGGAAGGTGTATTTTTCTTGGTGTTCAGATTGAGGTTATACGTGACATTATGTTCCAATTTCCCCAAATCCAAATTTAGAGTTTTCTTGGAGGTATGACAGTTTGTAACTTTTTGACATATTACAGCTCTTTTGACTCGTGTTTGTGTCTACTTCTTGGGTTTTCCGGAATGAGACATTAGTAGAACAAATTTGCAAGATTGCAACGTGGCCATCTTTACAAACTTTCACCAGTTGTTGTTTTTTTTGTTTTGTTTTTTAAATATTATTTTTTATTAAACTTTTTTATTGAAAAACAAGAATAACAAAGAAAAGAGCAATCAGATACAACCTACATTGCCAATAAATCCTGTGCATGAACAAACTGTAGGCTGTCAATAATGCCGTATATATCCAGCTTGCATATGACAATGATGCATAATAACTTAAAATGAAATATAGTAAAATAAAGTAAACAAGAAGAAAAAGAAAAAGGAAGATATTAAGAGAGAAGAAAACATAATAAGAAGAGGTATGTAGCTACCTACATAAAAGTGGTAGTCTTGCTATGCTGGTCAAGAGTGTAAAGAGCAGGAGGGGGGGAAGGAGAAGAAAGTGATGAGGAGGGGGGGAGGGGAGGTTATTACTATGGTCTAAGTGGATTTATGGTTTCCCAGTAGAATTTGACGTTGCAAAAAAGGTCCAGTTTGTCATTTTTGAAGTAATAATATTCTTCTAATTGTATGAGCTCCTGAGTTCGAGCTTTCCATGTCTCAATGGTGGGTATGAAATTAGTTTTCCAGTTTCTAGCGAGTAGAGATTTTGCTCCGTTTAAGCAGATCTGGAGGAGATGTGACCTTAGTTTGCAAGAATGTTTAGGTTTATCATTAAATAACACCATCAAGGGTGTGAGTTTAAATGATGCGAATAAGGGAGTGTGTATCTATTGCAAGGCGCTCCAAAAAAGACAATTTTGGACAGGACCACCAGATATGTGTCATGTTACCAATTGCGCTGCAGCCCCACCAGCACATGGGGGATGACTTTGGGTAGTTATATTTTAGCCGTGCTGGTGTGAGGTACCATCTGGAGATGATTTTATAGTTCATCTCCAGAATTTTAGTAGATGTGGATGATTTATCAGTACGAAGGTCTCCACGGGGATATCTAAGTCAAGTTCTTTTGACCAATTCTGAGTGGATTTGGGTAGTTGTTTATGTAGACAAGTATTTAGTATTCTCCTGGATATTGCTAGTGTTCCTTTCAGAGCTTTCTCATATCTATATAGTGATTCAAAATGTGTAAGGGGGCGCATAAGAGATTGTGTGGGGAGGTAGCTAAGAGGTGCCTCAGTTGAGAGTATTTGAGCCAGTGGGTGAAGGTACCATTTAAGATATTTGATAGTTCCTGAGCGGGCTTCAGGGCTCCTAGCTGAAGAAACTTGCATACTGGAGAGGAGAATCCCAGATCCATGAGCTGGGTGTTCCCAGTAGAGGCATGTATGTTCCTTAATAATTCTGTGTTCTGAAAAATTGGGGACATAGGTGAGAAAGGGGATGAAATTCCTGGAATGCGTTGTAGTATATTGTCCCATGAATGAAAGATGTGTCTATATAAGGACGAGGACTTAACTGCGACCGGTCTGTAGGATGACGGTAACCAGCAAAGGGGGCCAATTTGCGGAGTCCGAAGTATGTGGGAGTCCAGGGACAACCATGCTTTATCTTGATGCCCTAAGTGCCAGTTTAAAATGCGCTGCAATGTGCTCGCTTGGTAATACCTCTCTATACCCAGCCCTCCTCGCTGTTTTGTACGATAAAGGGTTTGCTTTGCTACTCTGGGCTTTCTACCACCCCAAATAATTTTTTTGAGGATTGATTGGAGTTGTGTTATATGCGTTTGCGAAAGGTTAATAGGGACTGTCTGCATCACGTAAAGGATGCAGGGTAAGATAGACATTTTTACCACTTGTATTCTACCCCACCAAGAAAAACTGACTGACAGTTTTTGGCTATCTGTTTAAGCAGTGGGATATAATTATCACTGAAAAGCGAGCCAATCTTAAGGGTAAGTTGAATGCCTAAATATTGTATGTGATCTTTGCACAGCTGATATAGGCAGATTGCGGAGAGCGCTTCAAACTGTTTTGTGTTCATATTTATGTTAAGGATGTTAGATTTTTTATTGTTAATGCGGAAATGTGATAGTGTGCCAAATTTGCGGAATTCCTGTAGAAGGTGCGGAATTGAGGTGGAAGGGTCAGTCAGAGTTAACACAATATCGTCTGCGTACAAACTTATTTTATATTCGTTGGGACCTATTGCAATACTTCTAATGTCTTTGTTGTGCCTAATGTGTGCCGCCAATGGTTCCATTGCTATCGCAAATAATAGTGGGGAAAGGGGGCATCCCTGTCGGGTCCCATTATTAATCTGGAAGGGGTCTGAGAGAGTATGGTTTACCTTGATCTTAGCTGATGGGTCACTATATAGGCTAAAAATTCTATTGATCGTTGTTTTTCCAAAACCAAACCCTAATAAGGCTGATTGCAGGTATGACCAGTTAAGTCTGTCAAATGCTTTCTCTGCGTCGGTAGAGACCAGGACCAACTCAGTGTTTGTCGTATACGCGTGGTCTATTAGGTGTAATGTTCTGATAGTGTTGTCCCTGGCCTCCCGACACAGAATAAAGCCTGCCTGGTCTACATGGATGAGTTGTGGCAAGAATTTATTGATTCTAGTGGACAGAATTTTAGAGAAAATGTTTGCGTCTGTATTGATCAACGATATAGGGAGATAGCTACCCGGTAGGTGGGGGATTTGTCCTGTTTATAAATTAGGGCAATGTGGGCAGATAGCATGTCTTTGGAGAAGAAATTGGTGTCATCCACTGACTTAAATAATGCAGCTAGTTGGGGGGGGGGCTAGAATGTGTTTAAAGGTCTTGTAGTAGGAGTTAGACAGTCCGTCAGGTCCTGGGCTTTTACAGTTAGGGAAGGATTATATAGCCGAGAGTATCTCTGAGATTTCTATGGGGGCATCTAACTGTGTAGCGTCTTCCTGTGATAATCTTGTGAGGTCTGCATTTTTTATATACTTATCGCTCTCCATTTGATTTAGCCGATTATCAATAGGGGGGAGATTATACAGGGACTGGAAGTTGTCATGGAAAACTTTAGCTATCCCTCTACTGAATATTGGCGGAGTCTGGAGTGGAAATCCTATGAATGTAGGAGTTGTGTTCTTTGGCGTAGGGCTCGTGCCAACATTGTGCCTACTTTATTACCCTCTGTGAAGTAAAGTTTCTTAAAAAAGAAGGCGTGCTTCTGCGCCTCTTTATTAAGGTAAGCATTAAGTGCAGATCTAGCTTTCGCCAGCTCGCCCTGTACTGATATGCTGTGGGGGGAATGTGAGAAGTCGGTCTCTAGTTTGTTTTGATTTTTTGTCAAAGACTCAAATTCCTTCCTACTGGATTTAATTATATTTGCTTTATATTTGAGAATATTGCCCCTAGTAACCGCTTTAGTTAGTGAGTGGGCGATATTCTCTTTTAATTGTGTGTTCTTGAGGAGCGAGTCATCTAGCCTCCAGTAGTTTTTGAGAAATCGGGGCAGTGGGCCAGGATATTTCTAGTGTGATCATGGAGTGATCTGACCAAGATGTAGGGGTTATTTAGGAACGTTCCGCTAAGTGTAAGTGATTCTGATCTAGAAAAATATAGTCAATCCTGGATGAGGATTTCTGAGGGTGAGTATAAAAAGTGTATGTCTTCGTCATGGGGTGTTGAAGTCTCCAGACATCTACTAAGGATAAACATTGCAGCTTGACCTGAATGGGGGAATATAGCTGCGTCCATGTGAACAATCTTGTTTGGGAAGTATTGCTACATTAAAATCACCCGCCAGGATCACAAAGCCTTAGCTATGGGTGTGAGTATGTCTAGGGCCTTCCTAAAGAATTTTGCTTGTTTTTGTTCGGGGCATATAAGTTAACTAGGGTAACCGGTTGATTGTATAGAGTACCTATTAATATTAAGAGTCTGCCCTCTACATCTTTGTGTACAGATGTCAGTAAAAAAGGTAACCGTTTATGTAATAAGATACCTACACCGTTTGTCTTAGATTTGTTATGGGTAAAGTAGCTGGTGGGGTATGTGCTGGAGGAGCACACAGGCCCCGCTAACTGACAGAAGTGTGTCTTTTGCATAAAAATCACATCTCCTCCTTGCCTACGGAACCAATTTAAGGCTATAGAGCGTTTTGTAGGGGAGTTGAGTCCCTTCACATTTTGGGACAGGAATTTCACATTAGGGAAGCTCATAGGGAACAATCAGTAAGGTGTGCATAGCATTTCTGAATGGGGCTATAAATATTGTGTAGTTTGTGTGGTGAGGATTTGTGATATCATGTCCCTTAAAGGGGTACTCAGGAAGAAGGTGGGAGGAAGGGGACATTTGTAAGGGAATGGTGACCGGCATTCTGGAGCATAATGGGAAGAAAAGACAAAATTCAAACACCATATCAGCCAATATACAAGAAACATCAAGCATAGAATTATGAGGTAAAAAAAAAAATAAACATAAAAATTAGCACTAATAATAAAAAGAAAGAGTTATACATTGATATTGTGTTGTAGTAACACAAAATCATAACAAGAAATAGGGGGATGTAGCTCTAGGGGTATAGCTCTGCAATCAAGGCAGCAACAGTGCAATACAAGTAATTTGTTAGATTTTCTCTAATACTGGCAGTATGGGCTCTAACTATAACAATGGGGAAAGCTTTTAGGCGGGCTTAACATAACTGACATATTGAGTTAGAACACCATCGTTATACCGTGTGTACACTTATCAGGCAAGGGTGGAACTGGGATTAAACTTGGTGATCTTATACAAGAAGGCTAATAATAGATTGGCCAGGTAGGCCGCTGTGAGTAATTATCAGTAAACACTTTATATATGGAACTAATACTAAAAACCGGAGCAAATATGTACTACTAAAAGTGAATATCGTGTGGCCCACTATGATTTTGGCAAGAGGTATATGAGGAGAGTTAAAAAAGAGGCCTCTATTTGACATCTTTCAATGCAAGCCATCCTAGCATTTCCGTACATAGAGGTGCTCTAATCATAATGGTGTCCGGTCCGACTGATATACAGAGTTAGAGTATTATCTCTATTGCTCAAAAGTAAACGGGTAAGGGGGTAACTGGATCTTAACTTAGTAGGCCTATTTTATAAGGCCAGTAACAGGGTTGCCTAGTGGGTCGCTATGAGTAAATACCATTAAACATTTTGGACAAGCGATTGGGTCCAGGAACTTGAACAAGTGTGTACTCCAAGCAGTACATATCAGGTGTCCTATCAGAATTTTGGGAAGAGGTTAATCCAAAAAGCCTGCGATGAGGGTTCAAGGAGGCGGTGGTGAGGAAGACACAGGCTTCTGTGGGGAATCATCGTTCTTCCTATTTCATTTTCTGTTGACTCTTGTCCAACTTTGCCTTTGCGGTTTTGGGTGTGGGACATCTGTGACATTTTGGTTGGTTTCGTCAGTCAGCTTTGGAAGAGCCGGTGGCGGGATGTTAAGACCTTTGCAAAAGGTGTCTAAGTCCTCTGCTGATCTCTAGACAAAAACTTTAGAGTCTCTGAGAACTTTAAGGCAAAAGGGGAATCCCCATCTGTAAGGTATTCCCATAGACTGGAGATGCTGGGTGAAGTATCAGGCCTCTCTTCTTCTGGCGAGGGTTATAGGGCTCAGGTCTGCATAGATTTGAACTTGGGAGCCGTCAAATTATATAGACTGTGTTTTTCTGGCTGTGTTGTATATTTTTCCTTGTCTTTGTATATTTGGAATTTTAGGATGACGTCTCTGGGTGGGTCAGTGTCCTTAGAGCACATCGAGCCCTACGCCCACAACCTATCAAGTGACATGTCCGGCAGTAATTCAGTAAGGTGTTTAAACCGTCTCTGCAGTTAATCATCTAATTGCTGAGGAAGGATGCTTTCCGGAATACCACACATGCGGAGATTGTGCCTTCTACCTCTGTTGTCGAGGTCTTCCACATGCGCTTGAAGGTCATCAATAGTAGTACTGTGGTGTTGTAGTTGTCTGGACATACCGTCAAATTCGTTGTTTATATATTCTGTCCCCTCCTCTAGGAACTCAACCCTGTTACCTAGCTCATTTAAGTATTTTCTTCTTTTAATCCCTCTTTGATGAGCTGTCTGACATGTGTCATGAGAGCTGCAAAGTCGTCTTTGGTAGGGAGCGAGTCAGGGTCTGAGTGATGAGCGTTGTGGGGTCTGTGTCTCAGAGTCCTCTGAATCACTCCCATCATCTTGCGTGTCTACATGGAGCGATCGTGTGGCTTAAAAAATTATTTCATGATTCACGATAGCAGTAGTACACTAACGTGTCTGAGGGGGTCTTAATACAGGCAAGGAAGATTATAAACCTTGTCATCTCTTTTGATTGCACCCAGTAGCTATTGAGGTTCAGTGTGTTAAAGTCATTTGAAAGTGTCTAGGACCGGAATATAATATTGCTGTTCGACTCTGATTGTGGCTTTTTTGCCGGAGTATACGCCTCCAACAGCTGCTTATATAGTCAATGTATGGCACTATTGAGATAATCCCTCCGGTACTTCTTGCGGGCTTATGTGTGGGTTTTGTTTGGTTTTATAGAGCCTGAACTGTGTCTTTAAGCTGAGAGACTGAGTCCCCTTTAGTACAGACCTGTGTGTGGCAGAGGGTTATAGATCTGGCGGACCTCATGGGCCTCTGCTGATTCTCAATTGTTGTGATGCAGCTTTGTTAATATGTACCCATCCGGCTGTTTTTTTTGGCTGCTTAACTTCGGTCAGAATTGTGTACTGGAGGTACTGTACAGGTTCCCCAGCAGTAAGTGTGATGCTTGCGGTCTGAAGTCTCAGTTTAAAAGCTAAATGCTTCCTTGAATCTCATGGAGCTCAGTCCAACACGTCTACCATGTTGGGCTGCTGGCTCTGCCTCCTCACCAGTTGTTTTTATCTTTTTGATGTTTTTGCCTTAGCTGAGGCAAATTTTAGCAGGAAGATTCTTCAGACTGTAGTTTCTGGTAAATAGGTACCTGCCTTTCCTTTTGTCCAACCCATTTTTTTCAGTGGACTCCACATCTTGTGTATTAGTTCCCAACACTAATGAATTGTGGACTCTCTCTCACCACCATAAGAAAGAAAATCTAATTTATTCTTATCTGATTTTTTTCTTTCTAGGTGGCAAATCCACAAACCCGCCCAATTTTTCTCTAGAGATGGCAGTTTTAGTTTGCACCTCTTTACCCTACTATCTTTCTTACTTCCCATTCTTGGCTATATGTAGTACTGGGAGGGTCAGGGAAGTAGGAGGGATATTAAAGCTCTTGGTGTTGGGTGTCTTTGCCTCCTCATGATGGCCAGGTGATGCATTCCCAACAGTAATAAAAGGAAGGAATTTATCAGGTAAGAATAGATTTTTTTTTTTTTAAACAGTGTACTCTATATGAATTATGAAAGTTTTTAATTTTGCCTTTAATGTCTCTTTAACCCGTTTGCATGCAATGATTCCAATTGGTATATCCAAAAAGTCTCACGTTGTCTAAGATTAAGAAGTATTTTTTGGTGTATTTGTACCAAATCTATAATCTTTAGCCTGAGGCTACCAGGAAAAGCATTATGTGTAAGCCTGAAATGCTTAGAAACACAATGTTAAGGGGATTTTTTTTTTATAATACAAACATGTGGTCCTAATTTTGTATGCATACTTCTCTTTGTTCCACCAATACAGATAACATTGCTACCACAGGTTAACATATAGACTGCATTATTTTATACATAGATCATATTACATTTCTGTGTTCTATTATAATTACAGAAGCTTTATTTAACCCTTTGAGTGCTAACAACGGCTCTGAGCCGTTGCAAATTGTCCCAGTCAGGTGCTGACGATGGCTTAGAGCCGTCGCTAGTACTCACCCAACTTGAGGGCAATCTGGGGGCTCCCACCTACTCCCACCCCGGCGATCTGGCCTGAATAGTGAGAGGCATAGCCGGGTCTTCACGATTCGCGCGGTGATGTCACGCTCAAGGACATGACGTCACCATGCAACTTTATTTAAAATTAACAATGGACAATATAGGGAAATGGGGGCATGTTGCTTAGAAGCCTGTATCTCAGGCATCTAAGCAGCTACAGACCCCCAAGAACCCACTGTTGCAAAGATAAATGCCTAACCATGCCAATGGTATAAGTCTTAAGAATCTGGAAAAAAATGCAAAAAAGTAAAAAATAAATATATTTAAAAAAAAAAAAGGTAAAAAAAAAAAAAAGTTTCAATCCAGCTTAGCACCGAGGTGGGAAATGGTTTAGCAGCCAAAGGCTTAAAGGGACACTGTACCCAAATTTTTTCTTTCATGATTCAGATAGAGCATGCAATTTTAAGCATCTTTCTAATTTACTCCTATTGTCAAATGTTCTTTATTCTCTTGGTATCTATATTTGAAAAGCAAGAATTTAAGTTTAGATTCCGGCCCATTTTTGGTGAACTACCTGGGTTGTCCTTGCTGATTGGACAGCACCAATAAACAAGTGCTGTCCATGGTGCTGAACCACAAATTGGCTGGCTCCTTAGCTTAGATGTCTTCTTTTTCAAATAAAGAAAGCAAGAGAACGAAGAAAAATTGATAATAGGAGTAAATTAGAAAGTTGCTTAAAATTGCTTGCTCTACTTGAATCACAAAAGAAAAAAATTGGGTTCAGTGTCCCTTTAAACTCCACATACTGTGAAACACATTGCATCTAGGATTGGCACATTTCAAATTGCTAACCTGTTTCAACAACCAGTTTTCGTTTACTGTATCATTTCTTATTGGGCGGAGTTTACTGGGAGCTTATTTTCAGGTCCTTATTTCTCTTGTAAGGTGTATCCAGTGCATGGATTCATCCATTACTTGTTGGATATTCTCCTTCCCAACAGGAAGGTGCAAGAGGATCACCCACAGCAGAGCTGTCTATATAGCTCCTCCCCTAACTGCCACCCCCAGTCATTCTCTTGCAGCTCTCGACAAGGGAAGTAGCTAGAGAGATGTGGTGATTTAATGTAGTTTATCTTTAATCAAAAGTTTATTATTTTCAAATGGTACCGGAGTTGTACTATTTTGGCCTCAGGCAGAAAGTTGAAGAAGAGTCTGCCTGAGGTTTTTGATGATCTTAGCGGTTTGTAACTAAGATCCACTGCTGTTCTCACACATAACTGAAGAGATGGGTAACTTCAGCTAGGGGAATAGCGTGCAGGATTACCTGCTCTGAGGTATGTGCCGTTTTACATTTTTCTAGAGAGATGATAAGCTAGAAAATGCTGACAGTGCCTGATTTATTTAAGGTAAGGCTGATTACAGTGATTTAATAACGACTGGTATCATGCTTGCTGTGAAGGGTAATATTTTTGTTATTTACTCTCATTACTTAATAGATATAACTTGTGCTTGATGTATATAAACGTTTATTACAATTGGTGATAAAACTTTATTCTGGGTCCCAGTTTTTCCACATGGCTGACTAGATTTTGCCTAGGGACTCCCTGAAGGCTCAGGGCTCGTGGACTCAGGAGGAGGCACTCCTTCCGATAAACATTCTGGAACTAAGAGCGATTTTCAATGCTCTTTGGGCGTGGCCTCAGCTGGGGTCAGGTTCATCAGATTTCAGTCGGACAATATCACGACTTTAGCCTACATCAACCTTCAGGGGGGAACACGGAGTTCCCTAGCAATGTTGGAGGTTTCAAAGATAATTCTATGGGCAGAGGTTCACTCTTTCCATCTATCTGCTATCCATATCCCAGGAGTCGAGAACTGGGAGGCGGATTTTCTAAGTCGGCAGACTTTTCATCCGGGAGAATGGGAACTCCATCCGGAGGTATTTGCTCAGTTGATTCAACTTTGGGGCAAACCAGAACTGGATCTCATGGCGTCTCGCCAGAACGCCAAGCTTCCTTGTTACGGGACCAGGTCCAGGGACCCCAAGGCAACGCTGATAGATGCTCTAGCAGCGCCTTGGTCCTTCAACCTGGCTTATGTGTTTCCACCGTTTCCTCTGTTCCCTCGTCTGATTGCCAAGATCAGGCAGGAGAGAGCTTCAGTGATTTTGATAGCACCTGCGTGGCCACGCAGGACTTGGTATGCAGACCTGGTGGACATGTCATCCTGTCCACCATGGACCCTGCCGCTGAGGCAGGACCTTCTACTTCAGGGTCCTTTCAACCATCCAAACCTAATTTCTCTGCGTCTGACTGCTTATAGAGTGAACGCTTGATTTTATCAAAGCGTGGTTTCTCTGAATCGGTCATTGATACCTTAATTCAGGCTCGAAACCCGGTTACCAGGAAAATCTATCATAAGATATGGTGTAAATATCTTCATTGGTGTGAATCCAAGGGTTACTCATGGAGTAAGGTCAGGATTCCTAGAATATTATCTTTTCTCCAAGAAGGATTGGAGAAGGGATTGTCGGCTAGTTCCTTAAAGGGACAGATTTCTGCTCTGTCTATTCTTTTGCTCAAGCGTCTGGCTAATACTTCAGACGTTCAGGCGTTTTGTCGGGCTTTAGTTCGAATCAAGCCTGTGTTTAAACTTGTTGCTCCGCCATGTAGTCTAAATTTAGTTCTTAAAGTTCTTCAAGGGGTTCCGTTTGAACCTTTGCATTCCATAGATCTCAAGCTGTTGTCTTGGAAAGTTCTGTTTTTGGTAGCTATCTCCTCGGCTCGACGAGTTTCGGAGTTATCGGCTTTACAATGTGATTCTCCTTATCTCATTTTCCATGCTGATAAGGTAGTGTTGCGTACCAAACCTGGGTTTCTTCCTAAGGTGGTATCTAATAAGAATATCAATCAGGAGATTGTTGTTCCTTCACTGTGTCCTAATCCTTCTTCAAAGAAGGAACATCTATTACACAATCTTGATGTGGTCCGTGCTTTAAAATTCTATTTACAAGCCACTAAAGATTTTCGTCAAAAATCTGCTTTGTGTGTGGTTTACTCTGGACAGAGGAGAGGTCAAAAGGCTTCGGCAACTTCTCTTTCTTTTTGGTTAAGAAGCATAATCCGCTTTGCTTACGAGACTGCTGGCCAGCAGCCTCCTGAGAGAATTACAGTTCATTCCACTAGAGCAGTAGCTTCCACATGGGCTTTTAAAAATGAGGCTTCTGTTGAACAGATTTGTAAGGCGGCGTCTTGGTCTTCGCTTCATACCTTTTCTAAATTCTACAAATTTGTTACTTTTGCTTCTTCGGAGGCTGTTTTTGGGAGAAAGGTCTTACAGGCAGTGGTGCCCTCCGTTTAAGCGCCTGCCTTGTCCCTCCCTTCATCCGTGTCCTATAGCTTTGGTATTGGTATCCCACAAGTAATGGATGAATCCGTGGACTGGATAAACCTTACAAGAGAAAACAAAATTTATGCTTGCCTGATAAATTTATTTCTCTTGTGGTGTATCCAGTCCACGGCCCACCCTGTCATTTTAAGGCAGGTGTTATTTATTTTTTAAACTACAGTCACCACTGCACCCTATAGTTTCTCCTTTCTCTTGCTTGTCTTCGGTCGAATTACTGGGGGTGGCAGTTAGGGGAGGAGCTATATAGACAGCTCTGCTGTGGGTGATCCTCTTGCAGCTTCCTGTTGGGAAGGAAAATATCCCACAAGTAATGGATGAATCCGTGGACTGGATACACCACAAGAGAAATAAATTGATCAGGTAAGCATAAATTTTGTTTTTTCCTAAAATTTGCTTCAGGTCTTTCACCAATAAGATCTCTTAATATAGGATCAGCATTAAAGGAACACTGAACCCAATTTTTTTCTATCGTGATTCAGATAAAGCATGCAATTTTAAGCAACTTTCTAATTTACTCCTATTATCAAATTCTTTTCATTCTTTTGGTATCTTTATTTGAATTACAAGAATGTAAGTTTAAATGCCGGCCCATTTTTGGTGAACACACTGGGTTGTTCTTGCTGATTGGTAGGTAAATTCACCTACCAATAAACAAGTGCTTTCCATGGTTCTGAACCAAAAAATAGCTTAGATGCCTTCTTTTTCAAATAAAGAAACTTAAGAAAGCAAGAGAACGAAGACAAATTGATAATAGGAGTAAATTAGAAAGTTGTTTAAAATTGCATGCTCTATCTGAATCACGAAAGAATAAATTTGGGTGTCCCTTTAAGTATGCTCCAGTGTTTATTCAGGATTTTCATAATGACATGTCCTTCATTATAAACTGTGATTAATTTAACTTTATAATTTCCACTACTGGCATTTAGAAACCCATTTTGTATCAGAAGGGTTTCTATATTATTTTACGACCATACTCCCCTCCACATTATGGAATAATATTAAATCCAGAAATTCATTCTCATTTAGTACTTTTACTAACAAATTTAATACAATTGTATACATTTGAGCTATTGTGTAAATTTGAGCCATTATATAAAGTATATACCATCACTTTCTGCTCCATTCCAAAAGACAATAATTTCATCAATATACTGTAAATATTGAACTGTATTATATATAAAAGTTGTGTTCCAGACGTGTTTTCAAAATAATTTATATAAAGATTCACATAAGCTTTGGCTAAAAGTCTAGTTAGTTATTTAGGTATTCCCATGTGGGCTTCTCTTTTAAGATCATATATGTATTAGTGTCACCTAGAAAATAATATTAAATGCTTCTTTAATTTTGTCTGTGAGATTTGTATCACCAGCCCCCCTCCCTTGTATTCTTCACAAAGTACAAGTTGACTTGTAAATGTTGGACAAATATTTTAATAACTATTTTTCAGTCTGTATTAGATTGTCATAATAGTAATTTAACCAATTTTAACTTATTTTGGTTCAAATATTATTTTAGATCATCTCTTACCATCTTGCCAAAGGTGGAAATTTATTATCCCTGTGTATTCAAAGGATAAAATGTAGATTTATTTTTAAAGTTAATGTTTTAGATTAGATCATCAGAATCATGAACACTACAATTAAATAGCTCATCTGTATCAGTGTTCTGAGAATCACTATTATTTAAAATCGGGCTATGTGATATCTGACGATAATCTATTTCTAGAATTTTTCAAATTTTTTAAGTCTCAGTGTTATTTTTATTAAAGTGATGGTAAATCCTAGCGGTTTTTTTTTAAAACGCTAGGGGCCGCCAACGGCAGAGCGCTATTTTTTCATTGAGTTTACTTCCCACCCCTTAGCCAATAGCCGTGTGGCCAATCGGCATTATACTGGATAGATAGCACGCTATTGGCTAACAATAGCCTGATAAAATAGCCTTATGCTGTGGGTGACCAGAGGCACTCTGTGCAGCATAAGCTGCAGACAAATCAAGGAACTCAACATGAAGTTGTTTATGCTTCATGAGTGAAAGACCCTTTTTTTTGTAGCACTGGTAAATCCTATTGTTTCAAAAACACTAGGATTTACCATCACTTTAATACTTTCCACCCTAATGTCTTGGGTAGTCTTATGTTTTTTAATATATCTTTCAAGTGTAGGTTCTGGTAAAAAAAATTGAAGATCAGTATAGATCTGGAACTTATTTGCGAGCCGACTTGGGACAAGATTTAATTTTTTACTAATAATTTAATTTTGGAATTAGGTTGACATCTGAGAGATTATATATATATATATTCTGTATATTTTTGTCTTATTTCCATCTTTTTTTTTTTTTCCCTTGTCATTCAACCTCCTAAAAGGGATGTACATGAAGTCATAGATTATACATATATGCATTCAGTGATTAGCTGATATCTGTCACATGATGAGGGGGAAGGAAAATTGAACGTTCTTTGAAATTTGTCAAAAAAAATCTACTAATTTTAAAATTCAGACTAAGAGGCCTATTTATCAAAGGTCTGTCGGACCTGATCCAACAGTGCGGATCAGGTCCGACAGACCTCACTGAATGCGGAGAGCAATACGCTCTCCGTATTCAGCATTGCACTAGCAGCTCATGTGAGCTGCTGGTGCAACGCCGCCTCCTGCAGGTTTATGGCCAATCTGCCGCCAGCAGGGGTTGTTAATCAACCCAATCGTACTCGATCGGGTTGAATTGTGGCGATCTCTGTCCGCCTGCTCTGAGTAGGTGGACAGGGTTATGGAGCAGCGGTCTTTAGACTGCTGCTTCATAACTGCTCCATTCGGAGCTTGGTAAATGAGACTCTTAGTGCTTTTCCATTGTGTTTTTATTGTGTATTTGTTATGCAATTCTGCTGTATTTTAACGGTCCTATAATATAATTTTAGCCCCCTGTTTGTGCCATGCATCTGGGGTACAGACTTTTCCTGCTCCTACCTCCTATGGGTCTGACCCTATTACAGATTTTTATTGGAGATATTATTGTCGTTTTTGTTTGTGCGTTTTGAAAGGAAATACCTTTTTTGTAATCCTTACTTGAAACCTCCTAGTTTGAGTCTACTTTTAGTAGAAATAAAAGGAGATAATACAGAGTTCTGGGCATCTGTTTGAGGTTGTTATTACCTTTGCTAAGACCCACCTTAGAACTGACCCCAGGCTTCATAAAATGTATACATTTAAAAGAGAAGACTCTGGGGTATATTTATCAAAGCATCAATCTTAGTGCATTCGCCGGCGTCAATACGCTCGCCAGACATCGCTGCCGCGGCTCTGCATACGATACCCTTCTTTATAAATAAACAAAACAAAGCCGTCAAAAACACGCGCTTCAAGTTCGGTGCGATGAGCGTCGGACTGTTTTTAACTAACAGTCATCGATGTTGCGGTTTATTTGGGTTTTTCCCAACTTTATTTATACCATTTCATTACTGTCCATGAACAAGCACATTTCTCTAAAGCTAAATCATTTATTTTTCATCTGTTAATGTCCAAAAAATAGCTACATTTATACCTAAACAAACAATATCTCATATTTTTATATTTATTTGTTAAACCAAAAAATCTGTTATATGATACTTTCACATAAATTAATGTGTATTTTTTTTCTAGAAGTCATGATATGTGTTTATCTCATGTTCAATGTTCAATGCACAGCTTGTGTTCGAAAATTCAACATTGAATTTTGTTCAATGTTGTCTTTCATATCTCTGTGTTTTTTTATAATGCTATATGTATATAGTGTAAATTTATTATTATGAGCAGGAATAATTGTGAATATAACATGTAATCAGAGTATCATATGTATTTATTTGCAATCAATGGATATTTTAAAAAAACTGGGCCAGTTTTTTTTTCCGGTACCTGTGTAACCCCTCCTGATTGCAATCTAGTTTTATAAACCACCCCTTCACAGGTGTTATAAAATAGGCTGGCATATAACATGACATTTCTTACCGAAAAAGAAAGACAATAGAAGGAAGAAATACACTGAAAATAGCATGATAGTAAAGAGGTGATTTTAATTTCTGTTGTATCTGAATCATGACAGTTTAACGTTATGTGGGTTATCCCTTTGCGCTAACAGTTTAAGATTATATTGAATCAAACATCAATTTGAATTTAAAAATCATTGTCTAAAATATTACACTGTGTGTCCTAATGTCAGCATCAATGTTTATCTTTTATACTAACTTCACATATACATACTTTCAAAGTATCATACAAAATGTAACATGGCACTTACAAGTTCTGATGAGTGATCAATGACACAAGTATCGAGCAATTTGATTCGTTAGTGATATTTTAATATGTATATTTGAATCATATTGGCTGATGTCATAAATCATGTGATTATGCATATTCCAATCAAAAGTGGTTGAAAAATTCACTAGTGTGTGGGTTGTTTTGGAGTTTGGGTCATAATTGGTGCGAAAAGTGTAGAGTTAAAATTGGTACGAAGTGGAGGGTGTGACTTGTATTACATGGCTTAAACATGGTGCACATAGATTTTTCACAAAAAATAAAAAGGAAGTTAGGTATATTATGTTGTGTATTTATTCATTTTTATCTCTATCTATTAGTGCGACAAGTTTGGGGCAAAACTTTTCAACAAATTTGTTGAAATAATATAGTCCGCTTGCTTTGTAATGAGAGACAAAGTTGTAACATAACCCATAAGTAGTAATGTATTTTTCATTTTTATCCCTATATCTACTAGTGCACCAAATGTGGAGCAATAATATTGTTTGATTTAGAAAGGGTATACAACTTTAATAGAGTTTCTAATTTACTTTTATTATGTAATATACTTCATTCTTTTGCAGCATCGAACATAAGCTTTCTGTGTTTCCAGACTCACATTGAGTTCTATGGCATCCGCTACCTCAAGGGTGGTGGATTGAAAACAAGGTACGCTGCGTCGGAATACACGCGGGCGTACCTGTTAAATGTTTGATACATTGGGAAAAGGGTCAAATAGAGTAGAATCTGAATTTGAAACATCTGTAATGATGCAAGCATCGATCTGTGTTGGATTGAGATCGCGGGATCGTATATTACGTCACAAATTTCAACATTTGCCGATCTTGATGCTTTGATAACTACAGCGGATCAATCTCACGACAAATACGACGCGGGATTCAAGCGCATTTCCAGTTGACGCTTTGATAAATATACCCCGAAGTCTTCTTTATGATCGGTTATATCCCTACAGAGATTTTTGTATTTATAATCTTTTAAAGTTTTGTTTTAGCTGTATTCCCCTGAATGCTGTTATTTAAGCTTCCTCCATTTATCCTGAGTTTGATAGAGTTCTAACCTCGATAGAAGCTCCTTCAATTATTTATTAATCGTACCTGGTTTGCAACTATAGTTTAGATAACTATAAGCATTATAGCCACTGCACGTTTTACAAGTTGAAAGTAAACGTCAAAAACAAAATGTGTGCTTGTTGATATAAATATGCACATTGTATTTACAGATTAATAGATCATGTTAACAGTTTGCCCCGGAATTTTGCTCCTAATAGCTAAACCTAAGCACTGAATTGTATCACTCTTGATGCTAATTAGCCATTTTTAAAAAGATGCACAGCTTGTGTACAATAAGAAATTCTCTCGTGCTCCAAACATTGCCAGTTATATTACTATACTTGGAAGAGCAAAAAAAATAAAATGCCCCAAGGAATTTTTTGTGTGGATGCCCATGGATTTGCTGTAGCATTTTCTGTCCTGGCATATAACACAGTTGGATGTTTTTATGAAGGGGTAAAAGTGAAATTAGTGAGCCTTAGGAGGACAAAAAGCGAATATGGAGTATAGTCCCAGGGTGTATTTACACACAAATAATTACAATCCTATTCCTAGATGTAGTTTATTTAAATGTATATTTACATTGCTTTAACATTTCATGCTTCAGCATTATACTACTAAATCCCTAATTGGATTCTAGTAGATTGGAGAACAGTTGGCTAGAGCAGTGCTTTAGAATCCTTGTTTGGGCTTTGTGTTCTCTGCCCCTTCTAAAGCCTCTTCTCCCTCCTAAAGCCGCTGCCCCAGAGCTGGAGTTTGATTTCTGGTGCTTGCTGGGACACGATGGTGTTGGAGGGAAGGATGAGTCACCAAAGGGTTACTTAGAATTGTGACTCAGTGATGTTCGAATGTGTCACTCAGTGTAAATGCTCTTTTTATATGATCAGCAATCTAGGAAGAAGTTGATGCATTTTCCTGACCTCAAGGAGTTTGGTTAAATTTGAAAATGCAAGCTTAGTCATGTATGCAGAGGAAAAGCTGTCAAATCACAAATGTGAGTAGTGATAAAATACCAATGAATATTTATTTGCATTTTTTTAACATGACAGCGTAACCAAATCATGTATTACTGCCTAGCAATGCTTATACTGCAGAAATAAGGATTATTGCAGATCTTCAGGTGAATAAGGTTTATTACATTTTCTGACAAATTACCACTGTTTGCTTGCACTGAAGATTAAAACCTTTTTACTTTTGTTTCAACACAATGACCGTTAAAAGGATATGTAACCCACAATTTTTCTTTCATGATTCAGATAGAGCATGCAATTTATACAACTTTTCAATTTACTTCTATTATCTAATTTGCATGATTCTTTTTGTAGATAAACAACAATGCACATGGATGAGCCAATAACATGAGGCATATATGTGCAGCCACCAATCAGCAGCTCCTGAGCCTTGCTAGATATGCTTTTCAACAAGGGAAAACAAGAAAATGAAACTGAGAATTTACTTCTATTATCCAGTTTTTTCTTTGATCTCTATCTTTTGTTTGAAAACAGGGATGTAAGCTCAGGGACATGCACATATCTGGAGCACTATGTTTTGCAAGAATGCTATCCATTGCAAGAGCACTAGATGGCAGCACTATTTCCTGCCACATAGTTCTCAGACCCCTTCCTAGGTATTTCTTCAAATAATTCCATGGGAACAAAGCAAATTTGATCATAGAAGTAAATTGGATCCTTTTTTAAAATTGTATGCTCTGTCTGAATCACAAAAGTGCCTGTAAAATTGCACTTCTTCACCAGTCTTGTTGTCTATCAGAGCTTCATGGGGTGCATAATCTAGTACCTGTTTGAATTAAGATGTAATAACCACTGTGACTATTGGTTAAAGGGATGTCTAAAGATCTAACAATGTCTGTGTTTTGGAGTTACTTAAAGGGACTGGCAACTTGATTTTTATTGCTTAAAAAGATAGTCTTTAATACCCGTTCTTCAACTTTGCATAACCAACATAGTTCAATTAATATACTTTATAAACTCTGTCTGTTTCTCAGCTTGTGCAGGCTGTCCCTTATCTCAGTGCTTTTTATTAGCTTTTCAAATCTTGCACAACAGCTAGAAAGTGCTAGTTCATGTGTATCATATAGATAGCATTGTGCTCATTCCCATGGAGAATGATAATGGTTATACAAAAACCAGCATTTATTGGCTAAAATGCAAGTTTGTAAACAGCCTTGACATAAGGGGCAGTCCCTGCAGGGGCTTAGATACAAGTAGTCATAAAGGTAAAAAGTAGTTATGCAAAACTGGGGAATGGGTAATAAAGAGATTAATCTATTTTTTTTAAAACAATTTTCAAGTAGGCTGACCCTTTTGAAAGTCTTTCATTGTCGTAATAAAACAACAACCCACTAAGCAGTGGGTTATGGGAATCATTGCTATACGTATTATTCATCCTTTTTTTACTTCTTCTTTTTTTTTAACTTTATTGTTGCAGTGTCCAAAACTTCTTGTCACAGTCCTACAAGAGGGTTGGGGTCTCTACAGCAGGGCTTGACAAATCCAGTAGCCATGGAGCCATTGGCTCCTAAAATGTTACCCCTGGCTCCTAACTTTTTGTGTAATCCTAAATATTACTGGCTCATAAATTGTAAACAGATTTGCTCTACAGGAAGGAAAGTAGCAGTTTTTTTTCTTGGAAGTGTTGCTAGGAGAAATCTATTCTAGCTGCAATCAGATTATGTTTAATAAAGAACTTTTGCTTAAAAAATCATATGACAATGGAATCTAAGTTCCACAATGTCTGCTTTTTTTAACTGTAGGCAGTGACTACACTGAGAATTTCTAAGTGCTCATTTAACAAGAAAACAAGTAAGTTGTTTGCTGTTTTTTTACACAATCTATTTGTTTTTTATCTTTAACATATTTTTTTTCTATTAAATGAGCACTCTTTTAATAACAAGATATTGAAATCATCAATGTTTTTATATTTACTTTATTATTTTTGTTGTTCAGGCCAGCATTTATGAAGCAATGTCGATGGGATGCCTACAATTTAAAGTACATGCTGTTTTTTTTAATTACATAACCTAAGCTGGAGGTTCATGCACATAGTTACCATTTATAGCCCCTTCATATTGAAAACTACTTTTAAAGTATATGTTTTATTAATACATGTTTTTTACACAGTATCTTGTTTATTTTCTAATTGAGTATACATAAGCTGTGAAAGCATTTTATTATTTATAAAACAATTTTAATTCAGCATATTAATCAGACGTATTGAAACCCAGATAAATGTGATAAATCTGTGTAACATTTTTATTCTTTATGGTTTACTAATATAATATAGTGGATTTTTTTGTGCCAGAAAATTAGACTTGTGCATATATTATTTATTTCATAAATTGGGGAGAGTCCAAGAGCCATTACTTTTGGGATTAAACTCCAGTCCACCAGGAGGAAGGCATAAATACCAAACATAGCTTTTAATTCCTCCCACTTCCCTGTATATCTCAGTCTTATTTTTTGCCTCCACAGGAGAGGGTGACAATTTTAGGTGTTTAAGATTCTTTGTTGGCAGTGTTTCTCAAACTGATGTGAGACCCATTGTCCCCCTCATAGAGGTAATATTAAATAATAAACAGTATAAATAAATAAGTTTGCAATATACTTTCATTATTTATGTTAGAAATGGAAGTGTGTAACACTGTTATATTCCACACAGCCATTGTCTGCACACTCTAGTGACCTATTTATAACTGTCCATAATTGGCCACAGCAGAGACCTAAGTTAAAACATGGCAGTCCCCATTCTTTTACAGATACTAAAACTTTACATTTATTTTGTCAATATTTGAACAACTGAGGAAACTTTAAAAAATACATCTACATGTTATTCTCAGACTAATCTTTTCTTTGAATGCACCATTCTATCTAGTATTTATTTAGTTTGTAATGTCCCTTTAAGGTCAGAAGGCTTTGGCAGTCATCTTGGCCTCTTGGTAAAAGCATTTTATTCACAAAGTTTACTTGGAGGCAGGAGAGCCTCCTCCATTTCATATTAGAGCTCATTCTATTAGATCTGTATCTACTTCTTGGGCTTTCAAGAATGTGGCTTCCATGGAACAAATTTACGAGGCGCAACTTGGTACTCCCTTCAAACCTCTTCATAATTTTATCGCTTTGATTTTTTTGCTTCTTCTGAGGCTGCTTTTGGCAGGAAAGTTCTCCAGGCCTCTGTTTCTGGTCAGTTATGTGCCTGCCTTTATTCCATCCCCGTTTTTGAAATCTTGGACTCAACAGCTTGGCTTGTGGACTCTCACCACCTTATTAAAGAAAACATAATTTATTCTTACCTGTTAAATTCATTACTTTCATGGTGGTGAGAATTCACTAGACCCACCCTATTCCTTTTTTGATAGTGACCAGTCTACCATGCATTTAATTTACCCTGCTTTGTTCTTTCCTTCTTTTCTGTTATTCTTATTTTCTATTCTATAAGTTAGACTGAGTTACAGAGGGAAGTAGAGGAGATTAAAAGCTGTTGGTATGTGGGATATTTATTATTTATTCATTATGGGTTTTTTTTCTGGAAATAAGACACACTTTGTATTGGGTTTTCTGTATGCAGACTTCCTTTTTCTTCATTTGTCAGCAAAAGCGATTACCCATCTTTACAAGTAGGATTTTTGCTTTAAATCTGAAATGACATTTCATGTACTATTGTTAAGCAAATTTTAATGATCACGATATTAAAATTCTATTAAGTCTTCACCATTAGCAACTTATTTAATATACAATGGGGCACCCTATTTCACAAAATACATATGGAGGTTTTTTCCCCATTGGGGTAAAAATGTATAAAGTCTTGAATTAATTTGTTCTTACTAATGTTTGTTTCCAGATCCTGGATGGGCGTCCATTAACAGGGGGGTTCTTATTTGCGATGAATGCTGCAGTGTGCACCGAAGCCTGGGGAGACACATTTCTATTGTCAAGCATCTCCGGCACAGCATCTGGCCACCAACACTCCTCCAGGTAAGACACCTATAGGGTAGAAGTATAAAGTTGACTTGATAAGTGAAAAATGACAAAGATGTATAAAGGGCCTGCACATAATCTATGAAAGTTTGTATTCATTTTGTTAACAATGACTGCTTTTTAGAAAATATATTAATAAAATCAGAATTGTATACATATAACTGGTTGATCTATAGTATTATGTCTTCTTGAACTAGTTGGAGATCTCCCAAATGTCTTTGGGGTGTCCCCTACATTTCTGTATATACTTCTTTTCAGTGTCAAGTTTCATTTTATTTGGAGTTAGGCTGGGCTTTTGTCGTGGCCCAGGAGGAAGTGTTAGTTTTTAGTACAGTATTACAAGAAAAAGGATGATTGAGTATGGCCCTCTAGTATGCTTTTTACTGCAGACGTCCAGCCAGCCCTCGTGCACAACATCATCTTTTTATTTATTTTTTTAGGTAATATATTTTACGGGTTGTGGCTGAATCTCTTCCTTCCTTGTTTTGCTACTTGGAAGTGTAGTTCTACAGGAATACACACTTGTCTTGGAAGGATTTCTGTTTTTCAGTGTTTTTGTCCTACGGTATCCTGTGAAGTCATGAATGAACCTTATGAAACCCTCTACTCTGATGGGGATCCCAGTTTATCTGCAACACCTGGGGAGGAGGCAAAATCTAAAAAATCTCTCCACTAGGATGTTAGGCCCCTTGTTATTTTTAAGGTCATGTTGTGCTTGTATTGTAAAGTTAATTCAAATGATATTCCTCAATTTTATTTAGAAAATTTCATTGGTCTCCCTAGGTGGTTTTTCAGTGACTGACTTTTTTTTTTTTTTTTTTTTTTTTAAATAATCCTGTAGTTAATTATTATTATTATTATTATTATTTATTATTATATAGTTTTCAAAGACATTTTACATTGACATATATTTTTACCATCTAATATTGTCATTGTGAACAGCAAAATCTATGTC